>NC_043753.1:776673-886673 GCF_902148845.1 Salarias fasciatus
CAACGTTATTTTGAAAGACAATCCCTGAAGGAAGCCACTTCATTGTGTTTGTTTGATTAATAATAGAGATGTGACGAGCGTCGCCACTTCCTGTTTGAAAAAGAAATGAGAAAATATTCATGTAACGTGATGATTTTAGATCCCAGCCTGAGCTCATGTCACGGTTTAAGAGTTAATAATATACTCGTGTTGCGTCCACAGGTTGGCGTTCCAGGCTACCGTGGTGAGTCTCTGTTTTGGCCGACTGTAGCGTGACCTCTGTCCTGCCGGCGTTAACCCCGCCCGCCGCCTGCCGCAGGCGTCTGCTCCGCCCCCCTGGGCCTGGAGGACGGGAGGATCCGTTACGGTCAGCTGAGCTCCTCGTCGCATCGAGAGAACAACCCGGCCGACGCCGGACGGCTCAACATCGTACCCAACGTGTGAGCGACACGCCGCAGTTCACCGCAGCGCAGCACCATCCTGTTAAAGCCAGACCTCACAACGTCATCTGCTTCGCGATACTTGGGTCGCAGTAGGAAAATACCCCAATAGGTGGCGATATCGCCATGTAATGCAATACTCTACGTATTGCATTCAGTAAGTGCAGTCAGTAATATTGCGTCACATTGAGCTCACATCTGATTGGCTCTGGAACCAGGAAGAGTGACGGTGCGGCCCCGCCCATCGGAGTCGTTCCGTCCTGGAACTCTTATTTTGAAAGGGAAAGCTGCTCTGAGTGTCCCTCCCCTCTGGTGCCTGCAGTCAGGTGATGGAGCCCGGGTGGAGCCCCCTGCCCTCCGACCCTCACCCGTACTTCGAGGTGGACTTCCTGGAGCCCACCTGGGTGTCGGGGCTGGTGACTCAGGGCAGCCAGCGCATGTGGGGCTACCTGACCAAGTACCGGCTGGCCTTCGCCCTGCACGGCGCCGTCTTCACGGACTACGCCGAGACCCCCGGAGGCCCCGCCAGGGTGGGTGCGGCGGCGTCTGGGCTTCCCCTCGGACCCGGAGCCTCTCCGTCTCACCGCGTGGCTCTTCGCAGGTGTTTCGATGGTTCGGATGGTGGGCAGGACGCCCGTGACCCGCTGGCTGGGGCACCTGTTCGAGCCCGCTACATGCGCTCATCCCCACCGAGTTCAGACACACCTTCTACCTGCGGGTGGAGATCCTGGGCTGCAGGGAGGTTAGGCACTGCTGGAGGAGCCCGAGAGCCGGAGCCCGGCTGCACCACGGCGCTCGTGCGTTTTCCTTTCAGAAAAGTTTCGTGTTTAAACGGTAACGTTCATGTTGAGCCACTAGTGGTGCTGCTGGTTTGTCTAATGACACCACACCCCGCTCTAACCATGGGAGCAGGTGGACATTCGTCAGGACAGATGAACGTGATACTCACTATTATTGGTTTATATTTCCTTTAAAAAAACATTAAACTGTATATTTTTCTTGAAGATGGTTTCTCATTGGAAGGTGTGATACCCAGTAATTCTAAACTACACATCGTATATGAATGAGAAACAGACTTCAGCAAAGCATGAGTGTCAGACTGTGCCTCATAAAGCTGATGTCCTCTGACTTTAAACTCAAGCATAACAACATCAACACTGAATTATTGTCTTTCCCTCATAAGTGTTTCAGTGAAATTCATCTGAGGACAACACACCGTTTTCTTGTTTTTGTTCCAGAAAAGTCTCTCGTTTACACAGCGACGTTGAAAATGATGCTCATTTCCTCCCGTTTCCATGGAGACAGAATGTTTTCAGTTCCACCTTGGGAGCCGTTTTCCATATAAACTTGTGTTTTCGGCGGCTCTGACCTGAATCGAACGTGAAAAGCTTTGTGTTTCTCGTCAAATCGCTGCCTCGGTCTTTCTGAACCTCCTGTCTCCTTTGTTCAGACGAGCTGGTGACTCCCAGCAGTCGGAGCAACGTCGCCCTCCGCTGGCGGGAAGGCGCGGCGCTGCGATCCGGGCCAGGTTTGCGTGCGTTGACAGCGAGGAGTGCGTCTCCGCCGCCGCGCTGTGCGACGGCCGTCCGACTGCGGGGACGGCTCGGACGAGACGAGCTGTGGTAACGCCGCCGCTCGCGCCCGCCGCCCGGGTTCACGGACCGGCGACAGCGTCTCACAGCGTGGTGTGTTGAACAGGAACAGCTCCCCCCGGAGGCTTCCCCCGGCCTGCAGAACCAGACCAGCGTCTCAGGAAGACCAGGACTGGCGACACACCCGCCGAGCCGCCAACGTCTCCTCCGCTGGTCTGGACATTTTCACCATTACTGCTCTCTCTAGTCCATAACAACCATTTCTGATACTTCATTGATACTTTTAACTGTTTGTGCTACTTTAATGATACTTGAAAATGCCACTACTATTTTAAGATTGCATTTTTTTACTACTACTTTCAATTTAGTGATCATTTCAACAGTTCTGCTTCTTTAATGATTATTTTTTTACAGTTCCTGAACCTTTATTGATACATTTGAGCTACTCTTGGTTCTGTAAGGATAATAATCATCACAGTGAAGCAGAAGCTAAGTCTGCACACCAAGTGAAGAACACTAAAGTTGGACATAGCGACAGCATTTGTTCTGAAGTGTTGTTCAAAATAGCATGATTTCGGGTTTTTAAAAGTGTGGTTGAATAATTGTGGTCGTACTTGTGGACTCCTCCTCGTGGCTCCTCAGAGGTCACCACAGGTCACCCGGGGCTTCGCGCCACCACCCCGCTGCGCCCCGTGGAACCTGGTCCTTCAGACCACAGCAGGTGAGCGGAGCGTCTTCTTCTGCTGACGGAGGAGCGGGCAGGCTGTGAACTAGTTCCTCTCTCACCGCAGCCCCGTCCGTCACCACCCCCCACCTTCCGGGACGGGGGCCTACCCAGGGTGCATTGCGTGGCGGGTCAGTTTCGCCTGCCGCTCGTCCGGCTGTGTGGACGCCTCTCGGGTGTGCGACGGCAGGAGGGACTGCGCCGACGGGTCGGATGAGGACCGCTGCGGTAGGAAGGGCAAGGGAGGAGCGGGTTCCTCTAACATCCAAGAATGAAGCTGCTACTTCCTGCTTTGTGCCAGCAGGCGGCACGCCGCGGCCCGCCGTCACGCCGCCACGCACCCCGCTGCCCAGCCCCTGCTCTCTGAAGCAGTTTCAGCTGTGCGAGCGGGGAGTGCGTCCACCTGGTACCGAGGTGTGACCTGCAGAGGGACTGCCTGGACGGCTCGGACGAGGCCGACTGCGGTACTGCGGCGGGAATCCGGCGGGCGTCACGCTACAGAGCCGGTTCCTCACGTCCTCTGCTGTCTGTCCCCGCAGTGGACTGCGTCAATGTCTCCGTGGACGGCGTGGAGCGCCTGCAGCGTGTCCTGCGGTCTGGGCTCTGCGTTCCGGCAGAGGGACGTCCTGAGGGACGCTCTGCCCGGCGGCTCCTGCGGAGGAGCCCAGTTCGACAGCAGAGCCTGTTTCCCTCGGGCCTGTCCAGGTCCTGATCCGTCCCGGTCCAGCGCGTCCTCCACCACAGCCCGGCAGTACTGACGGGTTGCTTCCCTGATCAGACTGAGGCTCCGTGGCTGATCAGGTCTCTGTTTCTCCTGCAGTCCACGGTCTCTGGTCCGCCTGGACCGAGTGGTCGGACTGTGACTCCGGTGTGGCGGGGGCGTCCGGCAGCGGAACCGGAGCTGCTCCGATCCTCCCCCCAAGAACGGAGGCCTGACTGTTGAGGGGATGAGCCGGCAGAGCCAGAGCTGCAACCAGCAGCCCTGGCGGCGAAGACACGGGCTCACAGACAGGTGGCGCCGCTCTCGCCGCCGCCGCCGCCGGGCTCTTTCTGTCACCCGTCGGTCTGCAGCCTCTCACCTCTCGGCTCTCCGCCCACAGGCTGCGTTAACGGCATGACGCTGGTGACGGAGGAGGACTGTCGGGCCGGGACGGCGGACCCCTGCCCCCCCACCTGCTCACAGCTCGGCTCCACCGACAACTGCTCCGCCCCCTGCGTCCCGGGTAGCTCCCAGACCGCGTCTCCAGGAGGTCAGTGTGTGTTGACTCTCTGATCCCCGGGTCTGAACCGCGCTGTGTGTCCAGGGTGTCGCTGTCCGCCCGGTCTGTTCCTGCAGGACGGCCGCTGTGTGAACTCCAGCCGGTGTGTGTGCGAGTGGGACGGCGGGACGCTGCCGCCGGGCCAGGTGGCGGTCCGGGGCGAGTGCACCACCTGGTGAGAGACGGCTGGACGAGACGCGACGCAGCAGGAATATTTTAACCAGACCTGCTTGTTGTGGTTCCTCCAGCACCTGCAGGGACGGGCTGGTGTCCTGCGACCCGTCCGGCTGCATGACTTCCTGTCAGTGGTCCGCCTGGTCGTCCTGGTCGCCGTGCGGCGTGAGCTGTGGCCTGGGCCTGCAGCAGCGCTACAGGTGGGGCGTCCCGCTACGTCCCGCTATGTCCCGCTCCGCCCATCTGAGCGGCCCGCTTCACGTGAACTCTCCACGGCCCCCAGGTCTGCGCTGACCCCGGGCGGGTTCGGTTTGGGGTCCGGCCCTGCCCGGGAGACTCCTCCGAGGCCCGACGCTGCTCCACCTCCTGTCAACCCGGTACGGCATTCACGGACTCCCAGCTCGCCGTTCTGCAATTACAGACGTCTTCAAGCATTTGAAGCTGATTTGAATGTCCCGTCTGTCCCCTCTGTCCCGTCTGTACCCTCTGTCCGGGTCCGGTGCAGCGCCGCCAGACGGAGCCTGGAGTGAGTGGACCGCCTGGTCGGACTGCAGCAAGACCTTGTTTCAACCACGTGGACCAGGTGGGCTTCAGACGGAGGTTTCGCAGCTGCAACGGCTCGACGCTGTGGTCAACCCACACCTGTGACGGAGACACGGAGGAGCAGGAGCCCTGCAACACCGTCCACTGCCCAGGCACGTCTCGGGGACGTTGGACTCCGCCCCTGCAGGTCAGCGGCGGTATCGCCGCTCACCGTGTTGTGTTTCTGCCCTCCAGTGCACGGCGCCTGGTCGGCCTGGTCGCCGTGGTCCGAGTGCTCGTCCCAGTGCGACTCTGGCGTTCAGACCCGGGAGCGGCGGTGCCGGTCGCCGGCGGCCCGGCACGGCGGGAGGGGCTGCCCCGGACCGCACATCCAGACCGGAGACTGTAACTCCCAGCCGTGCTCAGGTACGCGCCGCGCGGCGCTCCGGCCAGCGGTGCCGGATACCGGTACCTGAAGCGGTTCTGCTCTTCCCCGGTCTCAGGCGTGTGTCCCGACGGGATGTCCTACATGACGGCGGCGGAGTGCCGGGCTCAGGGCGGCGCCTGCCCCCGCCTCTGTCTGGACATGACCTCCGCCGAGGTGGAGTGCGCCACGGTGTGCTACGACGGCTGCTACTGCGCCGGCGGGGTTCTACCGCTGAACGGCAGCTGCGTGGCGCTGCAGCAGTGTCCCTGTTACCACCAGTGGGCGACGTACCCGGCCGGGTCCAGCCTGCCTGCGGACGCCTGACAACAACTGGTACGGAAACGGCAAACAGACGTCTCCGTCGTCCCGAATTCCCCTCATGAGGTTGGTGTCTGTCTCCTCTCGAACAGCTCCTGCATAATGGAGAAATGGAGTGTGGCTCCGCCCCCTGTCCAGGTGATTCAAACTGAGGCTCCCGGCCCCCTTCCCTGCACGCTTCACCCCCGTCTGATGGGCTCTCCCGCCCGTCCCGTCCTCAGTGGACTGCGGCTGAGCAGCTGGACTCACTGGAGCTCCTGCAGCCGGACGTGTGGACGTGGGCGGGAGGCGGCGGTTACCGCTCGGGACAAACCCGCCGCCGGCGTCGGCGGCCGTCCCTGCAGGGGGGACAGGGTCGGTATGGACACCTGCAGCATCGAGCCCTGCTTCGGTGAGAGGAAGTGGCTTCTCCACGTTGTCCTCCAGGTGGCATTGTTTTCTGCCGAAGCTGCTTCTGTTCTGCAGACCGCTCAATACGTACCCCATCTAGTGGCAGAAACGTGGTATTACACAGTGACGGTAGCCTGTTCACTGAGGCTCTTTTATTTCTGAGGTATTGCAAAACTCCCTCTGACCCTCCTGTGTGTTTTAAGGCGTTACTGGTCCCGGACCCCTGGTCCCCAGTGCTCGTTGACGTGTGGCGGAGGCTACCGGACCAGAACCCGGGCCCCATCGGGTCACGGCACCGCCCGGCAGTTCAGCGCCTGTAACCCTGCGCCGTGCGGTACCAGACCCCACTGTCTCGCCGTGTCTCTCTGAGTGTGTGTTGTTGTGGACGCCGAAACGGAGTGGTGAGCTGTGAGTGTTGTGTGGGTTGCAGTGGCAGGGCGCGGGCAGTGTCCCGCCGGCATGCAGTGGACGCAGTGCGTCACTGTCCCGTCTCCTGCGCCGACGTCTCCGTGGGGCCTGAGCAGGAACTGCACGCCGGGCTGCCGGTGTCCACAGGGGGCGCTGCAGCAGGTGCCGGATCGCCCGTCTCTCTCTCACACACACACACAGACACACACAACACACCACACACCCACACACACACACACACAGGATTGACCTCAGTGTCTCCCTCTGGCAGGACGGAGTGTGTGTCCAGGAGTCGGACTGCCGCTGCCTGCAGGACGGACAGCAGTACCAGCCAGGAGACGCCGTCCCCTCAGGCTGTAACAACTGTGTGTGTGGGGTTGTGGGTTGGGGGGTTGGGGGGTTTGGGGGTTGGGGGTGTTGGGGTGGGGGTTGGGGGTTTTGGGGTGGGGTTGGGGGGTTTGGGGGTTTGGGGTGGGGTTGGGAGGGTTGGGGGTGGGGGTTGGGGGGTTGGGGGTTGGGGGTTTGGTGTGGGGTCTTTGTTCTTCTCCATCGGGGAATCGAATCAGGTCCGGCGCCTCCTCGTTCTCATTTCAGCTCGTGTGAAGCGGGGCGGCTGGTGACTGCTCCGGAGTGGCCTGCGCCGGTACGTCGTCTCACAGTGTCCTGTCCGATGGTCTGCAGCGGTGTTTGACCCCCCCCCCCCATGTCCACACGCACTCTGCAGACGAGACTCTGTGGTCCTCCTGGACCCCCTGGGGTCCCTGCTCCCTCTCCTGTGGACCGGGTCTCCGGTCCCGGTACCGCTTCTGTCCCGCACCGCGGCGAGTGGGCGGGGCTCCGCCGTGCGACGGCCCCCACCGGGAGGACCAGGTCTGCGTGGTGGCGCCGTGCGAGCGTGAGTTCAGTCAGTCACACACTCCTCTGGGGGGGGCGGGGCCCGGGGATCAGCAGTGTGTCTGCCGTGTCCAGGTGACGGGGGCTGGGGACCCTGGACCCGATGGAGCCACTGCACCAAGTCGTGCGGTGGGGGGGTTCGAAGCCGGAGGAGGGAGTGCGACAGTCCCAGTCCAGAGGGGGGGGGCCGATACTGTGAGGGTCTGCGGGACCGAGGTGACGGTGTGTAACGCGACCACTGTCCAGGTACGGCCTGAGGACGGGGGACTCTGCGGGGAGCAGGGGGGCAAGAGTTTATACTGTGTGTGTGTGTGTGTGTGCGTGTGCTCAGTCCCACCCTGCTCCAGGTCCCTGGAACAGCGTTCAGCAGCTGTGGCCGTCTGTCCTCGCTCCTGTGATGACCTGGCTGTTGAGTCTCTGCCGCGAGTCCGAGTGTCAGTCCACACCTTCATCCTCCGGTCTCACCTCCTCCTCCTCCTCCCCCCCCCCCCAGCACTGCCAGTGGCTCTGTGAGCCCGGCTGTTACTGCACGGGGGGGAAGGTTCTGTCTGCGAACGGCAGCGTCTGCCTGCAGCAGGACGGACTGTACCTGCCTGGACCTGGACTCTGGACGCAGGCTGCTGCCCGGAGAGACCACCAGGCCCCGGACGGCTGCAACCAACTGGTCCGAGACACACACACACACACACACACACACACAACCACACCCACACACACACACACACACACACACACACACACACACACACACACACACAAGGGCGTCAGTTTGTTTTGAAACGTGGGGGGGGGCAACTACTGGCAAAAAGCACATTGGAGCTGTGTGCATGCGTATGTATGTACGTATGTACATCTGAACAGGCTGACAATAAGTATGTGCTTCACTCACCAAAGCTGAGGCGCACGGCGGTTCTTCTTTTGGATCAACTTTCAATGACTTTCATTTCATTTTGATTTCCGATTGTTAGCTTTAGCTTTAGCAGCCCCGAACTGTCGCGCTCCCTGTCAGTCACTAATCAGGACCCGCCTACATCGGCGGCAGCCAATCAGCTCTCAGTTTGGAGATGACGCTGCAGTCTGAGCCACACTTGTCGAAAAAAACTGCTCGGTCTCTTTGAAGCAGCAGATATTTCAGTTAATCTTAAAGAAATTACAACAGTTTGCCTGCAGTCCTTTCTGGTGCCTCCTGGTGGCGCTGTTCTCCACCTGCCCCTAATGACCAGTCACCACTGCTTTGAGAGGCGCTTGAGATGATGACTATAACTGAATTTACTTTTGTACGGCTGCCTTAAGATGCTGAGAATTATTTCACATTGTAGGCAATTGGCAAGTTTTGAATAAAATCCTCTGGCCTGAAACTTTCATATGAATTACAGACTTGATGCTGAACTTCATGGTTAAATCAGCTTCATGTCAGTTATATCATCTACTTGTCAACAGGATTTACAGCTCAAGGACAGCACAGAAACAACCACTGAACTCTATTCATCACAAATAGGAATGAGGTTAAAGCATTTAGAATGAAAGACTAAACCTCGGGTCACTGGAGGACAGCTGGAGTTACATTAGAACACAGGCTGTTACCAGAACATATAATATCTGTGACTGGATGAATCTTGAGTTCAACCATACCATCCATTTCCAGTCAAATCGAACATTCAACACGTAGCAACTCCGGGAAGTAAATGGAAAAATTACAAAAAAACACGCAGCCCACAACAAAAACACCACAATGATCAGTCTGATGAAGCCTTGTCAAGTTTACCACAAAACCTGGTGAATCAGCAGAGGAAGTACAACATGAAGTGTTACTGTCTTACCTTTGTTGTTGGGAGGCTGGAAACATTTATTATCATTAATATTATTAGCTTTAATTATTGGAGCCAAACTCTGACGTGACCTCTTCCTCTCCTGCTCTCTGGTGTTTCATGGAAGGTTTGATTCTGCTGTGCTGCGTTCACTGCCTCCTGTACAACCTGCGTACGGCCAGTCACTCTGTTTCCTTCTCTCATTGCTAAAATCTGAGGAAAGACCTGATCACAAGGCAACATGTCAGAAAGAAAAGCAGCCGACATCAGAGGAGACAGTCTGTTATCCTCAGAATCACCATCCGACGTCCTCAGATTACTTTAGACTGATCAAACTAATGAACCAAATCTACACACTGACATGTCTCTGTCCTGGTAAAGATGCTCTGGACCCATTAAAGAAATATCGACACCAGAGGTGTCAAGAAAGTACTTTCCCATGCATGTTTTGTTGTGCCCAGTCAGTTAACAAAGGGCTGGGCTGATTTGAATCACCTGCAACAAACAGTTCTGGGCCCAGGTGATCACGATCAGCCCAGCTCTTCCAGAACTGACTGGGTACATGGAAAACATGGCATGGGAAAGTACTTTCTTGACACCTCTGATCGACACAAGAACAAACATTACTGAACATCCAGGGTGTGTCAGACACAGAGAACCATCAGTCTCAGGAGGGTTTTCCATTATTTTATTTGTCCAGGGGCAGAGATCAACAGAAATAAACACAGAGCTGCAGAACAAGTGAATGAAGAGGCGACATCTGTACAAAGAAAGAAAGAAATAAGAAAATCAGAGTTACTGAGGTCATCTCCCAGGTTACAGATTACTAGTTACAATGGAAGTGTAATGTGTACGTATTTAATCAGGAGACCCTGGTCCGGCTCTAGCTGGTGGTTCAGTGTTCTCTTGCGAAGCAGAGAGAAGCCTCAGTTCTCTGTGCTCCTGCTCCACGATGTCCCAGGAGAGGCTCAGCAGTGTGACTGTCTGCCATTCCACAGAGACCAGCTGGGAGGACGGACAAGGAGGACAAATGTAATGTCTTCATTAGCGCTTCAGAACGGCAGGACAATGGTTTTGGGCACTTTATAAATGAAGATATTGACCTTGTAGCCTAGAAAATCTGGACCTGTAGGACACAACAGACAGTGTCTGAGTCTGTTAGCTTCCTATGTTCAGTGTTAAATGTCCAGCGAGCTGTGAACCACGGGGCAGGCATCTTATATGAAAAAAGGTCTCACTAAAGTGTGCACGTTTAAACTTATCTTAAAATAAATTGTGTTTCCTTCATGAATTAAAGCATCTTTGATGCATCTTCCTCATTACAGTTCAAATATAAAAATATAAATTCATCCCTATTCACATATCTTTCAATAAAACTCGCATTTATTTTTTAATCAAAAGCAGCAGGTCCCACGGGGACGATCAGTCTGTTAATGATGATGAACTTCAGCTGAGGTTCTGCTAGAATGATCCCAAACAGCCTCAAAATGTTGCTGTTAGCATGTTGAGAGTAAAGTTCTTCAGGTCATATCCACTTTTTCAAAACAAACTACCGCCTCTTGCAGATGTTTATAACCTGGGATAATCACAGCGTTAAACTAGCAACCAAGTATTCAAACTCACCACAGCTGCTGCAGAAGAAAGCGCTAAGTCCGGGTCGGAGCTCCACTGGGCTGGACGCATATTTAGAGCAGCAGCACTTTTAAAAAAAAGTCCTCGTGAACGTCTGTTTGCGTCTCGGCCGCTAGCGGATGGTGCGTTCAGGAGCGTCGGAATGTTCTAAACTACTGAAAATAACCGGGGTTACAATGGCTGCACCTGAAGGATTTGTGTGAGGTGGAGAAAAAAAAAAATACCCCTGGCAAAAAGTGGGGGGGACACGTCCCCCCCGTCCCCCCCTAAACTGACACCTATGCACACACACACACACACACACACACACACACACACACACGCTCAGTCTTGTATTTCTATCCTTGTGGGGACCGTCCATTGACTCCCATTCATGTGTAGCCCCTAACCCTGACCCTTACCCTAACCCTAACCCACACCACAACAAAGCCTAACCCTAAAGAAATGTTTTTGCACTTTTACTTTTTTCAGTAACAACAACATGGTCAAGAAAACACTGTTTCGCCTACTTAGGACCGGAAAAAGGTCCCACAAGGCACGTCGTTCCACGTTTTGCTATCCTTGTGGGACATTTGGCCCCGACAAGGATAGAAATACAAGAACGCTCAGAGATGACTGTGTGTGTGTGTGTGTGTGTGTGTGTGTGTGTGTGTGTGTGTGTGTGTGTGTGTGTGTGTGTGTGTTTCAGTACCTGTGACGCTGGGAGGTTGAACTGCTCCTCGGACCCCTGTCCAGGTGAGTCCGCCGGTCCTGGACCTGAAGGAGGTCTGGAACCTCCAGAGAAGTGACGGGTGTGTCCCTCAGTGTCCGGAGGCTGGTGCCAGTGGTTCCGACTGGACCCCCTGCTCCCGGACCCTGCGGGGCGGAGGTCGGTGAGCCGGTACCGGAGCTGCGGCTGCCCCGAGCCCCGGGCCGGAGGGGAACCGTGTCCCGGAGAGCAGGACACCCACGGCGGCGTCGGAGTCCATATCCAGAGGCAGAGCTGTCCCGTCACCCGCCTTCTGTCAAGGTACCGGGAGAGACGGGGTCCACCGGGTCTCTGCAGGAGCACGGGTCTGACCTCCAGCCTCTGACCCCCCACCTCCAGTTCACGGCTCGTGGAGCTCCTGGTCGTCGTGGTCGGAGTGTGACGGCGTGCCGGGTCGTCCACCCGGACCCGGGACTGCAGCAGTCCTCCGGCCCGGTTCGGCGGTCCTGCCCTGCCTGGGGGCGAGCCGGCAGACCCGCGGCTGCCGGGACAACTCCACCCACTGCTCAGGTGGGCGTCCGGTGGGGGGGTCAGGCCCTCCGTTCACTGAACCCGAGTCGCTCAGTGTGTCTCGGGTCATGACCTCTGCCCCCTGTCCCCCCCGTGTGTCCTCCAGACTGCGGCGGCGGCGTGGACCGCTGGTCCTGCGGGAAGCCCTGCCCCCGCTCCTGCTCCGACCTGCACGGCGACGCCGAGTGCCTCGACCCCGCCGGATGCTCCCCGGGCTGCGGTTGCCTCGGCGACCAGGTGCTGCAGGACGGAGCGTGCGTGGACCGCGACGAGTGCCGCTGCAGATACCACAACGGCTCGGCCACCGGTTCGATCCCCGCTCGGCCCGCGAGGCAAGCCAAAGCTGCGACGGATCCCCGGCCGCTCTGTGATCGCTCGCTTCTGTCTGCAGGTGGTCCGGATCCCACCAACACGTCCCGGGTCTGGCCCGGCGGAGCGGACTGGGAGACCCTGAACCCCGGAGAGAACATCGCCAGCGACTGTAGAAACTGGTACCGGGACTTCTGAGGGTCCAGGAGACGCTTCGGGTGGTCCCGTGTTTGAAGACGTCATGTCTCCTCCCCAGCTCCTGCCAGGCCGGCGTCCTGCACTGCGTCTCTGTCCCCGGCTGCCGAGTGGACGGCGGCTGGAGCCAGTGGAGCGGCTGGACCGGCTGCTCGGTCCCCTGCGGAGGAGGACTGAGGTTCAGGAAGCGTCTCTGCGACAACCCGTCCCCCAGAGCGGAGGACGGGGCTGCGTGGGAGACAACGACCAGCAGAGCGGCTGCAACGCCCAGCCCTGCTCCGGTGAGGCCGGGACACGTCTCGTCTCCCTGGACGTCCCAGCAGCCCCTCACTGAGCCGTGCTCCCTGTGCCCTGCAGAGTCCCCCTGGTCCCCCTGGTCCCCCTGGTCCTCCTGGTCCTCCTGGTCGTCCTGCTCGGTCAGCTGCGGGGGGGGACAGCAGTCCCGGTCTCGGCTGTGCGTCTCGCCGCCCTGCAGCGGATTCAGTCGACAGAGTAAAACCTGCAACAGTCACGTGTGTCTGGGTGAGCGGCTGGACGCGTCTCGGCGTCCTCGCTGCCGGAGACTCGCCTTCATCGCACCTCCCGTCCCGTCGTCGTGGTTTCCGTTGTGCAGTAATTCCGTTGTGTCCCCCTCGGTCCCTGGACCCGGTCTGCAGACGTGGGCTGTCCTCCGGGCCGGCTGTACCGGGAGTGCGAGCGCGGCGAGGGCTGCCCGTTCAGCTGCTCCCAGGTCAGCGGCCGAGACGGCTGCTACTCGGACGGCTGCGAGGAGGGCTGCCACTGTCCGCCGCACGCCTTCCAGCACCGGGACGTCTGTCCTGCAGGTGGGCGCGCCGCCGCCGCGTCCCGGCGCCGCCGCCGTCCGGCCGCCGCGGAGCTGAGTCCGTCTGTGTCCCGCAGGAGTGTCCGTGTGCGGTGGACGGAGAGCTGCTGGACGCTCTGCGCGCCGTGTCCACCACCACGCCGCCGCTGTTCCACAACGTCTCTGAGTGGGCGGAGTTCAGCTCCGGAGACACGTTAGAGCACGACTGCAGCGCCTGGTGAGAACCGCATCTTTATCCTGACGTTCTCCGCTCCTCTGCTGGCTCAGACGGGACTTCCTGCAGAACCTCTTCCTGCTGATCCAGTCTGGGTGACAGAAACGGAGACAGAAACTGAACGAAGCTGTACTTCCTTCGTCGTGTCACAGTTCCGGTTCTGGTCCTGGTTCTTCTGGTCCGCAGTGTCTGTGATCACGGCCGCTGGAACTGCTCCCTGGAGCACTGTCCCGTGGACGGGGCCTTGTCCCCGTGGGGCCCCTGGACCCCCTGCTCGCTGTCCTGCGGCGGTCTGGGACTGAAGACCCGCTCCAGGGCCTGCACGGACCCGGCCCCGGCCCACGGCGGGAGGGATTGCCGGGGCCCCCGGCTGGAGAACACGTACTGCCAGGCCCCCGACTGTCCAGGTACGGCGGGCGGCGGCATCATGCGGCTGCGCGGCTCTGTTCCCTGACGCTCTGCTGTCTGCCCCTCCCAGCCGTCGTGTCTCCGGAGGAGCCGTCCACAGGTGAGACGTGGTTCTGCAGGTCCTCCATGTGTGGACCCTTCCTCTGACTCCGCTGGTCTTGGTCAGATGAGGACGACGGGTTTCTCCCCCTGGTCCTCCTGGACCCCCTGCTCTCGGACCTGCACCGACGCCCTCCGCCCGGCCACCAAGTCCAGGCGCCGCCTCTGTGCCACGCCCCCCTGCTCCGGAAGCTCCCTGCAGGAGAAACCCTGCAACCTGCCGCAGTGCCCAGGTGAGTCCGCCCCGGACCCAGACCGGAACCCGACCGGTCCGGCTCGCCGTCTGACCACCGTGCTGTGTGTCTGGTCTGGAGGGGGGTGTGTGGGGCCGGACTGCGCCCAGAGGAACTGCTCCTGGACGGACTGGGGAGACTGGGGGTCCTGCTCGCGGTCCTGCGGGTGGGCCAGCAGCAGAGGGTCCGGACCTTCCTGGGACCGGGACTCAACGGCTCCTGGTGCGAAGACATCCTGGGAGGGAACCTGGAGAACCGCTTCTGCAACATCCGGCCCTGCAAAGGTGAGGGGGGGCTCCTCTGAGGGTCCAGTCTCAGAACTCCGTTTCCATGGTAACGTGTGTGTGTGTGTGTGTGTGTGTGTGTGTGTGTGTGTGTGCGTGTGTGTGTGTGTGTGTGTGTGTGTGCGTGTGTGTGTGCGTGCCAGTGGACGGCGGCTGGTCCCGTTGGAGTCCCTGGTCCCGCTGCGATAAGCCGTGTGGCGGCGGACGCTCCATCCGGACCCGGTCCTGTTCCAGCCCCCCCCCGAAGAACGGGGGCAGGAAGTGTGAGGGCGAGAAGAACCAGGTGAAGCCCTGCAACACCAGGCCCTGCGGTGAGACACACACACACACACACACACACACACACACACAGGCGTGGAACCAGCACGAGGATCTGGAGGGTCTCTGGAGGTCCTGATTTGAGGCATTTTAGCATTTTAGTTTTGTATTTTAGTCCGTTTATTTGTTTGAGCTGTTTTACCTTTTTCAACTTCTTTTTTTTAAATCATTATCAGCCATTTTGAATTCTACTGAAATGATTGATTCATGCTGAAATGCTAAAGCTACATGCTAACGTCGGAGGACTCTGCTCGCTGCTGCTGGGAGGATTTCTTGGACACCCGACCCGTGGAGGGCGGTGAGTCGGGAGAAAACGGCTGAACATGGACGGTTGACTTGGGTTTGATTTTGATGTGTAAAGTTCTCGTTAGCGTGAGCGCGGCTCTCCTTGCACTGCTCATGTTCTGTTTGTTGTTGTTCTTGCAGGAGGAGGGAGCTTTATTGAGAACAGGCTGTGGTGAACTGGAATATTCCAGAGATGTAACGTGTGTCTGTAAAAATGGGGTCATTTAATGTAAATGTGGTGTTCCTGCGTGTGGCGTTCCCTGCAGGCAGTAAGACTCTGAAGGATTCGGTTGGACTTTACTCAGATCTTTAACTGCCTCCAGAATGTAGCACAGCATGTAAAATCTTCATATCAGCAATATCTCAAGTACAAATGAAAATAAATGAAAAATAGGAACTAAATGAAACCCCAGACCTTCATCAGGATGACGGTGATGCTGGTGTGAAGATTTGCTTTTAAGGACAACTCAAGTGTTCATCTGTCTTTGTGTGGGTTAACGACACTGCAGTGAAAGATCAGGTTCAGCTAAACCAGTTCCACCTCAAAGCTGAGCAGCAGCAGCAACATGCTGAGTTCAACCCAGAGAAACAATATGTGTGAGAATGTATTGAACAGGCTACTGTCTAGACCCAGACATGAGCCACAAATGTTTAAACCCTGTATCTTACTTTAGTTTTAGTGTATCATTAATAAGTATCGGCCAAGTATACTATATATTTATTTATGTATTTTTCAGTTTAAGCCAAGTAAAGTTGTTCTTTACAATCACAAACCTGCAACATAGATCTATAGAAATGGGGTCATTTAATGTAAATGACAGTCAGTTAAATTAAAAGGTAGAAAACATTTTCTGCAAACTAAAGATAAAATCAAAGAATCATCATAAACTACCAGCACTTGGCATTAGAGTCTGATTTAAATGGTTAAGTTTAAACTTTAAACGCCGGTCCACTCTCACTCTCACTTCCACACGGGGCTTAAATTTAAAATAACAATAAACCAGATGAACCCAGGCGGCTGTTTGTAGGCGAGACGTTCCAGTGACCTGGTGAATCCAGCGTGACCTGAAGGAGCAGAGGCTTTCTCTGAGGAGCGTCTCTGCGCTCTCACTGAGGCATCATGGGAAATGTCCTGACCGTCCCGTCTGCTGCTGCGTCTCCAGACGAGGCCGGATGTCCTCCGGGACAGGAGTTCGTCTCCTGCGCCAACCAGTGTCCCCAGCGCTGCTCGGACCTCCAGCAGGGCATCGAGTGCCAGGACAGCGCCGAGTGCCAGCCGGGCTGCCGCTGCCCCACAGGTACCCGCGTGTGTGTGTGTGTGTGTGTGTGTGTGTGTGTGTGTGTGTGCGTGCGTGCGTGCGTGCGTGCGTGCGTGCGTTAAAATCCCATTTCTGATCCAGCCGGTGTTAACTGGAGAACCACACTCTGAACTTGACATGTTCTTAATGAGGATCAGTGAAAACCTTTTCCTGCCTTTTTGTGTGTGTGTGTGTGTGTGTGTGTGTGTGTGTGTGTGTGTGTGTGTGTGTGTGTGTGTGTGTGTGTGTGTGTGTTTGTTAAAATCCCATTTCTGATCCAGCCGGTGTTAACTGGAGAATCACACTCTGAACTTGACATGTTCTTAATGAGGATCAGTGAAAACCTTTTCCTGCCTTTTTGTGTGTGTGTGTGTGTGTGTGTGTGCGTGCGTGCGTGCGTGCGTGCAGGCGAGCTGCAGCAGGACGGCCTGTGCGTCCGCCTGTGGCAGTGCGACTGTGTGGACGCCCTGGGCCAGGTGTGGGCGGCCGGCAGCTCTCACCAGGCCGACTGCAACAACTGCAGCTGCCGGGACGGCCGGCTGCTCTGCAGCAACCACAGCTGCCGGGCCGGCTGCGTGTGGAGCTCCTGGTCCAGCTGGGCGGCGTGCAGCCTGTCCTGTGGGCGGGGCCAGAGGACCAGATACAGGTGAGGAGCCGTGGACGGCTGTCCCACTCACACACCTGTCCCACTCACACACCTGTCTTCTCTACATGCTTTTCTACACGTCACTCCCCCTGGTGGTCAAACGCAGAAATGCTGCCGTGGCTGGTGACCGGACAGAGAGACCCACAGCAGGATCATGAAGCTGCTTCTCTGACTAGATCCTGATTCTCAGGATTTCAGGATCTTCTCTGGTCTGCTGGCATGAAAGCAGAGCACATAAAGATTTTTCAACCTCTTGATAAATAATGCAAACACACCGAGGTGAATCCAAGACAGCATGTGTGATTTATTTTTGCTTGCATGCGTTTTTTTTTAACTTTTACAAACACAGTCAAGCTACTTCATCTTCTCACAGTTATCAGAGCACCACATCGAAGGAATAAAGCTGTAGTGAAATGAATCAGATGGGTCGGCTGAGGCCAGCTGCCAGGACCTCCACTTCTGGACAGGTCCTGCTTCTGGCAAGCCCAGAGGCAGAAACAAGGTCCATGTGTTAGATTCTCCTCAAGCTGCAGAGCAGCTGGCATGTCAGATCAATCACCAACGCCGGCTGCGTTTCGAGCAGGGTGGCTTTCCTGCATGGTCCTGGTCTGCAGGACTGGAGAGTCCAGTCCTGCGCTGCTCCGGTGGCGTTGGCCTTGAGCTTCGTCTGTCCGTGAGTTTCGGGTCCAACAGTGTCTGTGAAGGCGTGACACACCGTGCTCGGTAGTCTTAATCATGGATTAGAAGTCGTGTCCCTCCACTGCGCTGAAGGCTCGGGGTCTTTTGCAATGAAACAAGCGGTGGATTTCGTTACCTTCTTTGCCGGTTGTGTGGCAGTTTTTCGAAGCGGTGAAGCGTGCGCTGATCAGCTGCTGGTCGTGTTGGCGCTCTGTTCGCCGTATTATCTCCGGGTGATGTCTTTCCAGGTGAGAACGAGGATTTGAAGTATTCCTAAAATGCTTTACGTTACCGCTACAATCTCTGCGAATGGCGTGATTCACGTCAAGCCCTTT
The DNA here is from genome assembly GCF_902148845.1 of Salarias fasciatus. NCBI lineage: Eukaryota > Metazoa > Chordata > Actinopteri > Blenniiformes > Blenniidae > Salarias > Salarias fasciatus. Next base: position 794,624 of record NC_043753.1, read on the forward strand.
CCTCCCCCGGGCCGGGTCGACAGTAAAATCCAAGTGTTTCCAAGTGGTTGCTTTCAAAGACTGGATTCAAAGGTTGGATTTTCTTTTTCTGTTACAGTGCTCTGCAGCTACGAGGCTTGCGTGCCTCCACGGCAGTGGCTGAGAAGGCACACCCGCAAAAAAAATAGATTTTTTGAAAATGAGAATCGATTCTGAATCGTTCCATGTTGGAGACGCGATTCGAGCTCGAATCATTTTCTTCCTGCCCCCCTCCCTCTGACCTTCAGATCTTTCACCAAACAGTCCTCGTACTGCTGAGGTGGTCAGCAGGATTCGTACCTGCGTTCGGAGACCCCGGTGGCTTCCTGATAAACTGAAGAGGAGCTTCAGATGGTGGAGGCAGAGTTTCGATCAGTTGAGAGGAATGTTTTAGTTTCTGCTCTGAGCTTCACCAGCAGGGGGACAGCAGCGTTGTCGTGGCCGAGTGGTTAAGGCGATGGACTAGAAATCCATTGGGGTCTCCCCGCGCAGGTTCGAATCCTGCCGACAACGGAAGGTTTTCATGGCAGTGACATGTTTGCTAAAAATAGACCAGCAGTGAATGCTGAGTGGATCCTGGTGAATCCACCGGTCAGGTTTCCTGTTACTCATTCACTCGTTACACTAAAGGAACACAGCGTCTGTCCAGAGTTCCAGTGACTCACAGATGGTTGGATTTCACTCTATTCTACAGAAAAACATCTCATTAAGTCCCGCTTGAAAATACAAAACAGCACAAATCTGTTACAGAACAGACCAGATGAATATTTTGTGTTCTTCTTCTGTCACTGCAGTGACACTAAAATGAAAAGCTTCCGTCACTGGAGATGCCGGGGATTGAACCCGGGGCCTCATACATGCAAAGCATGCGCTCTACCACTGAGCTACATCCCCTCTGTGTGAGTGAGCATGCAGAGGACGGAGGGACAGGGGAGGGACGGGGAGGGGACGGGGAGGGGACGGTTGGAGGGGGCAGACCTGGGACATCCAGTTAATGAGTAACTTCTGATTGTGGGAGTTGGGATCGGTAATGATCTATTTACTTATCTTGACGAGGTTCAGCATTATTTAAACTGCCGTAGTCGGCAGGATTGGAACCTGAGGGGAAGAACAGATGCTGTCATGTTTGCCAAAAACAATTCAACTGTTTCTGTGGAACGGATCCTTGTAAATCCACCAGTCAGGTGTCCCGTCACTCATTCAGTGGTTACGGTGAGTAAACACACTACCGTCTGGATTTCACTTTTAAGAGAACAGATGACCACTTTTAACAATTTATCTACCGGGAAGTTCAGCATGATTAAAGCTCACGTTGTCGGCAGGATTCGAACCTGCGCGGGGAGACCCCAATGGATTTCTAGTCCATCGCCTTAACCACTCGGCCACGACAACCCTGCTGTCCCCCTGCTGGTGAAGCTCAGAGCAGCAAGTGATCCAGAGAAAGTCGCAGTACGTCAACACAATAAACCAGCTCCATGAAGAGCCAGAACAACTGACAAGATTCAGCTGGAGAGAGAACATTCACTTTTATACTCAGTGAGTTCAACTTTATTAAACACCAAAACTCTTTACTTCATGAAACCAAAATGTTCAGCTGCTGAGAAGTCGTTTCAAAAAGAATCGGATTCATTATAACTTCAAAAACAATACAGTATGCAACGATTCACCACACCCCGACACCCGCACCTCCTAACACAAAACACCAGATCCGTCCGCTCCACCCCAACATGCTGGGTCTCCTCTGAAACTAGAAACAAACGGAAAACCCAGCTTCACATTTCACAGCAGCACCTCAGATCATGTTTCTCGAACGCTTCTTCACCACATCTCAAAGCCGCTCACGCTGTTGGAGCCGAGGACTTCCGTCCGGCCGACTCCACCTGGTTCTTTGATTCTGTGCTTAGTATGAAAAACGCCAAAACAACTGACTTGAAAATATGTAGGCGCAATCCCACAGTGTCCAAGACTGTTTTGAAGTTCAGCCTTTGCAGAAGCTGCTTTAACCTCAAGGTGAGAAAGTTAATCTGTAATCTGCTGCCATCTTGTGGTCAAACTGAGGAACTAAATCTGATCTCTGACCACGTCACAGTGTGACCACGTATTTCCTGCTCTGAGCTCCTCACTGGGAGGTGGAGAGCAGGGTTGTCGTGGCCGAGTGGTTAAGGCGATGGACTAGAAATCCATTGGGGTCTCCCCACGCAGGTTCGAATCCTGCCGACAACGTGAGCTTTAATCATGCCGAACCTCCTGGAAACAGTGAAAAATGTTCTTGTAAATCCACCGGTCAGCTGTCCTGTCCTGGTTACAGTGAATGAACACACGGCCGATGTGGTCCGGCTCCGGTCCGGTACACCGCAGCACTGTGATTCACACCGCCTGCGGTGTCTCTGCAGTCCGCTGGAGAAGGTTGCCAGATCTGTCACGATCCCCCGTAGACAATATTAAACCTGTTTTACTCAATAGAAGCAGCCCAAACCGCCATCTCGGTTGAAAACACACGTTAAAACTGTATTTTTATGATTAAAAAAACGTCATAAACGCATAATGATTTCATCAACCCGTCCGACGTGTTCAAAGAAGACGCTTGATTTGGCCTGATTTTGAAGTCACTTATTTTGGAACACGTATCGCGTTTCCTTCCGGCACCGACTTGCTTCTGTCTGAATTGATGCGGTCGGGCTGCGGCGTGCGGAAAAACAGGATCCTTGAAGAAAGAGACCGGAGCTCTGCAAGGGCTCCGGAGCCGGACCGCAGCCGGACCGCATCCAGTGTGCATCGGGGGTCAGATTTCACTCCGATGAGAACAAATGAACGTCTGATTCAAGTTGAAACTGCAGTAAATAGGATCCATCTACCACGTATTGTTATCTGTTAGAGTTATGAGAAAGTTCAGCATGAATAAAGCTTGTGTTGTCGGCAGGATTTGATCCTGCGCGGGGAAACCCCAAGACGGTTTATTTGTGGAACTTGTGTTTCTCACGTCTCTGCTGTTATTTCAGCGCTGTTCAAGGTCGGATGATGTTCTGTAGTCTCCTGATTTTACCTGAGTGCACCTTCGGAGTGAATTAGCAGGTGATTGGCTGAGAGGTAGCAGGGGGCGGGGCAATGGCGTTTTGAGACAGAGTGGAAGTCGTTAATCTAATTGCAGTTCATGCTGATAGACTTAATAATTAACTAGTTTAGGCGAGTTCGGACCCTTCTCCCACGTCACTGCACGAGTTTGTTTTTCAGTTCGTTTTTCTTCACCCTTCCATAAGAAAACAGTTCTTCCTCCCCCTCAGCTGGCTGTGTGTCCTGACTCTCTGCTCCGTGGAGGTTTCTCGTTCGTCCTCTGACTGGCTCATGCAGTCGACTCCTTGGTTCTTGTTTGTAGACCGGTCGCTTTGTTTGCTCTGGAAAATCTCCAGCTTTCCAGCTGGTTTTGGACGTTTGGTTTGGTGACGCCGTCTGAGTTCTGAAGGTTCAGTTCTGGCTGAGAATCGTCTCACACTCAACACACTGAGCTCTCAGCTCTGCTCACAAAGTCAGGATTGTACTGGAGCACAAATTGTGCTTCTGCGTCCTGGAGTGAGAAACTGAAACAAAAGTTGAAAGAACTCAGACTCTGTTTTAACGGTTAGAATTCAGAAAAGCTGCTGCTTGTCTGTTGGAGGGTTCAGATGAACTTTGACCTCACTGTGAGGAAGTTAATCTCTAATCTGCTGCCATCTTGTGGTCAACCTGAGGAACTAAACCTGATCTTTCCAGTATTTTCTGAAGCTCCACGTCTCCCATGAATCTCCAGATGGAGGAAAAGCTCACAGACTGACGGTTGTTTTCCAGACTGGAGGAGATGTGAATGATTTACAACAGATTCCAGTCTGTGATCCATCATGGACGAGTGTCGGAGGGAAATGAACGACTCCACATAATATCTGATCATGTTTCTGTGTGTGGATCATTTCCTGTTCTGAGCTTCACCAGCAGATTTCACTTCTGTGAGAACAGATAATCACTTTTAACTATTTAGTTGCGGGGTAGTTCAGCATGATTAAAGCTCACGTTGTCGGCAGGATTCGAACCTGCGCGGGGAGACCCCAATGGATTTCTAGTCCATCGCCTTAACCACTCGGCCACGACAACCCTGCTGTCCCCCTGCTGGTGAAGCTCAGAGCAGCAAGTGATCCAGAGAAAGTCGCAGTACGTCAACACAATAAACCAGCTCCATGAAGAGCCAGAACAACTGACAAGATTCAGCTGGAGAGAGAACATTCACTTTTATACTCAGTGAGTTCAACTTTATTAAACTCCAAAACTCTTTACTTCATGAAACCAAAATGTTCAGCTGCTGAGAAGTCGTTTCAAAAAGACTCGGATTCATTATAACTTCAAAATACATACAGTATGCAACGATTCACCACCCCCCGACACCCGCACCTCCGAACACAAAACACCAGATCCGTCCGCTCCACCCCAACATGCTGGGTCTCCTCTGAAACCAGAAAAGCTGCACTTCAAGACGACACCAAGCAGAATATTCTCTGAGCCGACCGCCTCCCGTCAGCGGCAAACAAACGCAAAACCCAGCTTCACATTTCACACCCAGTTGTTGGCTTGACTGTTCAGAAACTGAACACCAAACTCTAATAATGAAACAACACAACATAATGTGCACAATATTAAAGCAATCTTGGAAAACTAGCATGTAGCACGAATGTAGCATCTCCCCAAGACTCCGCCTAGCTCCGCCCAGCTCCCACCCCATTGGACGAGCTCCCGTTGGGAGCAGAGATGCGGAGACGTTGGCGACATGCGCGGCACTTCCGCATCCCGTGCGTTCCTGGCGTAGCCTGTCCTCAGCGCTTGGTTTGTTCGTTTTTCTTTATTTGCACTACGCCAAGTTACGGCGCACTGAACAGTTAGTAAAGCCCCAAACATTCTTCTCCACCATTCTGCAACGACGCTCCGTCCTTCTACGCCGCACTGAACCTGGGTCAGTGCACGCTATTGACATGTACGCGCAGGGGGCAGGTCGAACGGCGAAGGGATTTGATTGGTTTAAGAAAAGGTGTCCCGGCAAGACTATTGGTTGCTGTTTTTCCCGTTTTCCTCCTGCTGTAGATAGCGGATATTTTCCGCTCTACTTTAAAAACACACTATGAATTGCTTCCCATCGGGTCATAAAGATCATTTTATCTCATTCAGATCGCCAACCCCAGCTTTAAGAACTTTTATTAGTGCAAAAAGTGCAAATACAACAATTAAATTAACCCTTTTTATGCAGAATGTGCCGATATCAATTAAATTACAGCCTGAACGACTTTGAATAACAAAACAAGAGCAGCTTATAAAAAAGTGGAAAAAGTAAAAGAAACGAATAACACACACACACAGTGCACACACTCTCTGACCTCGGCCTCAGGTTCTGTCCTGTTGTGGTTCAGGTCCTATCTCACTGGCAGATCCTTCAGAGTGTCACGGTGAGGGGAGGAGTCCAGGTCACATGGCCTATCAACAGGGGTCCCTCAGGGGTCGGTGCTTGGCCCCTTCCTCTTCTCTCTGCACACCACCTCATGGCTTCTCCTACCACTGTATGCTGACGACACTCAGCTCTTCCTCTCTTTTCCACCTGACGACACGACAGTCTCAGCTGATCAGCAGGTCTGGCTGATATCTGCACCTGGATGAAGGAACGCCAGCTTCAGCTACACCTGTCTCACACTGAACTCATGGTCTTTCCAGCTTGTCCATATGTCCAGCCTCAGATCAGTGTCCAACTTCACTCCAGCTGACTTGTGCCACAAACTCAGCCAGAAACCTGGAGGTCATGATGGATGACCTGCTGACCTTTAAGGTTCACGTGGCCTCAGGTTCTCAGTCTTGTCGTTACGCCCTCTACAACATCAGGAAGATCAGACCCTTCCTGACCCCCAGCGAGTTGCGCAGTCCTGCCGATGGATGAATGAATGAATGAATAAATGAATTAAATAATGAATGAATAAACAAATGAATGGATGAATGAATAAAAAAATGAATAAATGAATAAATAAATAAGCCCATGATTCTATTGTTAGTTCGCCTATGTTACAACAGATTCAGATATTCAGGAACAACTTTCTGCTTCCCGTCATGAGACTGTTCTGGAGTCCCATCTCCACTTGCTTCCTGTGGCGTTCTCTCTGACGTCAGCTGAGTGAAAAGGCCCCGACGATGCTGCGGCACAGTCCGATGGCGCTCGGCTCTTCGCCTCTGGTCATGCAGTGCATTCGTGCCGGCCAGGTTGAGGCTGTGGCCGAAGCAGTGCGGCCGCGGCCAATCAGGGACTGCGGCAGCAATGTTGGCGGCGTTGTCAGTGGTCATCGCTGAAAGTTTTTTCTCGCCAAGTTGCCAGTCCTGAAGTGCAGCTCTGAGCGCCGCCTCGAGGTTTTCCGCCGTATGACTCTCAGGGAAATACGTTGTTTGGAGGCATTTGGATTGGAGTCTCCACTCAGGTGTCACGGTGTGGACGGCCAGGGACACACATGGAGTCCTGTTGACTGACGACCACATGTCAGCTGTGAAGGAATAACTGTCGGCCTGTCCTGTACTGTCCACAGCAGGACTCGAACCTCGTCTCTAACTATCATATATAAATGTTGGACGGCTGATTGTGAGAAATGTTTCCGTCCAGGCAGCTCGTACCGGGCAGCCAGGACCTTTACCAGGTCCTTAGAGGTGCATTAAGGAGTTTTTCAACTTTAAAAATACTTATTTTCCACCATAGATATGTTACACATTTTTAATGATGTGTACAATGTGCCCTGACATATTCATTACAAGTACCTCTAACAGCGCTAAATTGTCACTTGAAAGTCACAGTGCCGGTCCGGCAGCACATTTTTTTGAAAAGGAATGACGTAATGCGCGCTCCGGCTGGTCTGATTGAGTTAGGTTTCGTTTTGTCCGCCATTACTCCGCCAGATGCTTAGTGAGCAACAGCTGAGCAGGATCTTCCAGAAAGTCAGAACAGACTGGCTTCTAGCACTGCAGCTCCACACAGACTCCACCAGGTAGAAGACACTTACATTTTACTGGAGCGCTACTAAAAGAGTGAGGAAGGAGTTCCCCTCTTCCGTGCACGCGAACCACAGGGACGAGTTTTTCACTAAGCTGCATTACGCCCAAGGCCTGCAGGGGGCGCTGTTTCGCATAAAACATGCAAAAACTCCTTAATACACCTTTAAAGCTCCCATATGATGCTATTTTTCAGTCACGTCATGCAGGTCACAGAAGCCCAAAAACATAGTAGAATAAGTTTGTTTGCCCCAAATTCATCCTATGTTCGGAGTTTAGGCGGTTTGAAAAGTGGCTCTGAGGAGCCCTCGTCAGAACAGGATGTTTTTCACAGCCTACTTTCCGGGATGCACTTGAACGCATTTGGCCACGCCCACTCTCTCACACAGGTGGGGGCACAGTCAGAGGCACATCCCCTCCACCGTTTCAGCTTAAGTTTCAGTTTCATTTTCAAAAATGTGGTGTAGCGAGACAAGGAGGAAACAGACAATTTTCAAATTTGAACGTCTTAATGAGGCTACGGCAACACATACTGCTATAAGAAACTCTTCAAGTGAAAAAGGCATCACATGGACCTTAATCAGAGCAGCGTTTGCAAGCAGAAACACACAGCATAAAAGGAATTTTCCGGAGGCTGTCTGTCGCTTGTCTGGGGCGGCGTCACCAACCTGGAGGAGGCTCGTGGGACTCCCGAAGCAGCTGACAGATGAACTTTGACCTCACAGTGAGAAAATTAATCTGTAATCTGCTGCCATCTTGTGGCAAAAATGGGGTACTACATCTGTTCCATCGTGTCACTGCACCGTGCTTCTATTTGTGAATCACTTCCTGCTCTGAGCTTCACCATCAGAGAGAGAGCAGCGTTGTCGTGGCTGAGTGGTTAAAGCGATGGACTAGAAATCCATTGGGGTCTCCCCGCGCAGGTTCGAATCCTGCCGACAACGTGAGCTTTAATCATGTTGAACCTCCTGAAAACAGTGAAAAGTAAATCCACCAGCCAGCTTTCCTGTCACTGGTTACAATCAATGAACACCCTGTGATTTAGATTTCAGTCCTATGAGACCAGATGAACATGTGATTTTTTAATGATGTGTACAATGTGCCCTGACATATTCATTACAAGTTCCTCTAACAGCGCTAAATTGTCACTTGAAAGTTGCAGTGCCGGTCCGGCACCAGCATTTTTTTGGGGAGAATTTGAAAGGAATGATAATGCATGCGCCGGCTGGTCTGATTGAGTTAGGTTTCATTATGTCCGCCATTACTCCGCCAGATGCTTAGTGAGCAACAGCTGAGCAGGATCTTCCAGAAAGTCAGAACAGACTGGCTTCTAGCACTGCAGCTCCACACAGACTCCACCAGGTAGAAGAAACTTAAATCTTACTTGAGCGCTTCTAAACGAGCGAAGACGGAGTTCCCCTCTTCCGTGCACAGGAGCCACAGGGACGAGTTTTTCACTAAGCTGCGTTACGCCCAAGGCCTGCAGGGGGCGCTGTTTCGCATAAAACGTGCAAACTCCTTAAGGCACCTTTAAGTAATGTTAATAAATGCTTACAATAACACAAAATAGTCAGAATTTCCAAATTTCTGTCAACTTTTAACTTCTTTTTTTTTTTTTTTTTTTGCATAAACACGGTGGGCTTCTCTAGCAGTGCAACCACCGGGCTTAGCAAGTTTTCTGGGGGAAACCCTGGAAGCGAATAGGATCCTTCAACCATGTATTGTTATCTACTGAGTTACAGGAAAGTTCAGCATGATTAAAGCTCGCGCTGTCGGCATGATTCGAACCTGCATGGGGAGACCCCAATGGATTTCTAGTCCATCGCCTTAACTACTTGCGGCCAAGGATGGGGCAAAAGGGACTGCTACGGTGGGGGAAAGAAAAAAAGGAAAAAGGGGAAGGGGGGGGAAGAGAAAAGGAGATAAAAATGAGAAAATTCAGCATAAAATCATACATCATCAGACGCTGTAGCTCAGAAAAAGTACTTATTTCTCTATTATTGTTCTGTTAAATATTTATTGCTGTATTAATAGATTTTAATAATAATAGATTTTATTTGTAATGCACTTTACATTTAAAATCAAATCTCAAAGTGCTACATGAGACACAGGATTTAAAAACAAGCGCAGGGTAAAAACATTACAATACAGCACACTTTAAGCAACATTATTGCTGGTATGCCTTTCTGAAAAGGAAGGTCTTCAGTCCTTTTTTGAAAGCGCCCACCGTCTGTGGGGCCCTAAGGTGGTCTGGGAGCGCGGTCCACAGACGGGGAGCTGCGGCTTCAAAGGCCCGGTCCCCCATGGTTTTGAGCCGTGTCCTGGGCTGAACCAGACGATGCAGTTGGCCTGACCGGGTCCGGGCAGAGGTGTGTGGTGTGAGCAGTTCAGTGAGGTAGGTGGGGGCCGCACTGTGCAGACAGTGATGGGTGTGTAGGAGGATCTTATACTCTATACGGGCCTGAATGGGAAGCCAGTGGAGAGTGTGAAGGATGGGAGTGATGTGCTCATATTTCCGCACCCTCATCAGGACTCTGGCAGCGCTGTTCTGTACATACTGGAGCTTTTGGAGGCTCCTGCCAGAGATCCCAATGAGGAGTGCATTACAGTAGTCCAGCCTGGAGGAAACAAAGGCGTGGACAAGCTTCTCTGCAGCAGGGAGGGAGAGGGAGGAACGTAGTCTGGAAATGTTACGAAGGTGGAAGAAAGATGTTTTGCAAATGGAGGTGACATGATTGTCAAAAGAGAGGTGGGGGTCAAACTTGACCCCAAGGTTTGTAACAGAGGGAGAGAGGGGGATGGTGTGACCAAGGAATGAAACAGAGGTGAGAGGAGAGGAGCGGAGTTGATAAGGAATACCCGTTTGAATGGCTTCTGTTTTTGAGCCGTTAAGCTGCAGGAAGTTTTGACTCATCCACGCCCCTACATCCTCCAGGCAGGAGCTGAGGGTGGAGACAGAGGGGGTAGGAGAGCTGTTGGATGAAATTTTAATGTAGAGTTGTGTGTCGTCAGCATAGCAATGGAAGTTTATTGCATGCTTGTTGACGACACAACCAAGGGGAAGCATGTATATGGTAAAGAGGGAGGGACCGAGTACGGAGCCCTGGGGGACCCCACAAGTGACGGTGTGTGGTCTGGATTTTGCCTCCCCCAGAGCCACGTACTCCGTCCTATCAGTGAGGTAGGAGTGAAACCAGTGGAGGGCAGGACCAGTGAGACCGATGTAATGCTGGAGACGGTGAAGGAGGATGTTGTGGTCAACTGTATCAAACGCAGCAGAGAGGTGGAGGAGGATGAGGAGAGAAGTGGAACCAGAACCAGAGGCCATCATCAGGTCGTTTGTAACTCTGATGAGTGCAGTTTCTGTACTGTGGGAGGGGCGAAAACCAGATTGAAATTTTTCATAGAGATTATTGCTTTTGAGATGATGATGTAACTGGGAGGAAACAACTTTTTCTAGGAGTTTGGAAATGAATGGAAGGTTTGAGATTGGTCTGTAGTTTGACAGGGGCTCAGGGTCTAATGTGGGTTTTTTGAGAAGAGGTTTTATGACGGCAGGTTTCAGTGTGGGTGGGACGATTCCTTTTGCCAATGAGTCATTTATAATTTTCGTTATGAGATGGCTGATGGATTGATTGTAAACTTTGAGCAGAGGGGATGGGAGAGGATCAAGGGAGCAGGTGGAGGATTTGGATTTGCAGATGATTTCCTCAACCTCCTGCTGCGTTGAAGGCGTAAAGTGTGATAAGTGTTGTGTAACTGGTGTTGAAGGAACGTCAATGGAGGAGCTGTTTGAAGGTGAAAGAGAGGAGCGGATGTCGGCAATTTTTGTGGTGAAGAAGTCAAGAAACCGGTTGCAGTTTGCATCTGTGTGTTTGTGATAAGGAGTGATTTGCGGTTTGAGAATATGGCTGATTGTGGAAAAGAGTTGTTTGGAGTTACCTGGGCTACTGTTGATGAGGGCGGAGTAGTGGTCTGACCTGGCCTTGGAGAGGGCTTTTGCATATGATCTGCGATGTTCCCGGTAAGTCAACTTATGCACCGTCAGGCCAGATTTTCTGTAGGCACGCTCCAGGACACGGCCGGATCTCTTCATTAGTCTCAGCTCATTTGTGAACCGTGGAGCAGAGCGGGAGAAGGTTACTGTCCGTGTTTTGAGCGGGGCATGAGTGTCCAGGATAGAGGTGAGAGATGAATTGTAGAAGTCCATTAAGTTACTGACAGTTGAAGATGAAGAGGGGGAGAGCTGTTGTAGATGAGAACAGAAGGAAGCGGAATCAATGCTTTTAATGTTTCTGAAGGTGATCTGGTGCCTGGGTTTAGCAAGAAATGATCTTTTGGGGACTCTGAAAGTAACAGCTGAGTGATCAGAAACACCAATATCGTAGACCTCAAGATCTGTGAGTGGGAGGGAGTCGGTGATGACGAGGTCTAATGTGTGCCCCCTGCTGTGAGTGGGACCTGTTACGAGCTGTTGAAGATTGAGACAGTCCAAAACCTGTTTGAAATCAGCTGCTAGTCGGCAAGTGTGAGAGTCCATGTGGATGTTAAAATCACCGGTAATAAGAATGTTAGAATATGTTGTGCAAAGTGAGATTAGAAACTCATGAATGTCAGAAATAAATGTTGGTTGCGGTTTGGGGGGGCGGTAAATGAGAGCTACTATTGCAGAGAAGGGATGGGTACATTTGAATACAAGGCTCTCAAAGGAGCGAGCACTTGGGACAGACACAGGGGACAATACCATGTTGCTGCGATAGAAAACAGCAAGGCCACCACCACGGCCGGTTGTGCGGGCCTTATTTAGGTAGTTATATCCTGGTGGACAAGCCTCGTTGAGTGATGAGTATTCCTCAGGCGGTTGCCAAGTCTCTGTGAGGCAGAGAATGTCTATCCCTTTGTCCAGGATGTGTTGGTGAATGAGACCAGATTTCTTTGTCAGTGACTGTACATTCAGTTGCTCCAGTGACATATTGGGATTTGAATCCAGTTTGTTAAGGGGTCGAAGCACAGTGTAATCCACTCCAGGTCTTCCAATGCGCCACTCAGCCATATCAGTGACTGGGGTAGCGGCGCTCCGATGACGTAGTTGGTGACGCAGCAGTGGCGCGACCGGCCGAGATGCAGACCACAGGGATACGATCGAGTTGTGGCCACCGCATTTGGACATAACAAAGCGGCGCCCCGATCCCCGGTGGATGTAGCGAGGTCGGCGTGGAAGTTCCAGTGGATCTCTGTTGATGTTACTCATCCGGAGCAGCGGTGTCGAGGTGTTTGTGGGCAGCATGCTGGGCAATGGTGCGCCGCCGGTGCTAACAGTTAGCCGGACTCCAGGTGAGCCGCGGTGGATGACAGCCACACCAACACAGACAATCCACAACCTCCACAGGGGTGGTAATCCATTCGCAGACCACTGCTTGAAGGCAGCGGCAGTGCAGAGTTCGTGGAGACTTCTGGGACACTTTGGCATGAGAGTAGCTCCGGCTATCACTGTTAGCATAGCTGTCAAAAACAACAAGTTGCCAGCGAGTTGACAAGCCGTCACTGTAGAGCACACCATCAAGGAGGACAAGTGGTACCAGGACATCACCGATGAAATAATCCAGCTTGATGGACTCAAAGTTGGTACCAGGGTTCGGAGATTTTGAAGCCGAAGAGAAGGAACGAGGCAGTGTCCAACGAAGTGACAGGTAGGTACGGGCACACGCGCCACGCAACTTTTACGGTGCTGTACAGCAAAAATGTCACTTACTGTAGTCACTTGCTGTAGTACTTGCTGTAGTACTTACGTTTTACTACAGCAAAGATGCAATAAGGTAGGACGGATTGTTGCAGAGAAGCGGCGAACAGCCCACGCCAGCGTCCTCTCCGCTCACCGTCCACTCATTAATCCATTAATATCATTAATATTATTGATAATCCTCTATGATTTAAAAAAAATACAACAAGTTGCACTCTCTTGCCAGGATTTGCACCTGGAATCTTCCACCCAAAGGTTGGCTGTGTTGCTGTTACACCACAAGAGTTGTGTTTTTTGTTGGGTTTTTTTTTTCCTCAGGGTGACAAATCAACTCTTTTTTGACATTGTTAATATCTGCTTGAACATTTGTTTAAAAACTTGAAATACAGAACTTCTAATGCTTACAATAATAAAATAAAATAAATTGTTTAACACTCAAAACAAATAAAAACGCATTCACAACAAATACTGTACATTGTTAACATTTCCACAGAGTGCTTTTCCACTCTTCAATGCTCTTTCCAGATGCTGGACAGTACCATTTTCCCCGTAGCTGTGTGTGGCCAGTAAGTTTAGACTTTGCCTTGCCACACGTTTTGCATTGATAGATGTAGCTTTCTTTGGTTTGTCGTTTCTTTGGGGGGTCACCTCTTGTCTCTCGGTCCCGATCCTCAACAGCTGCCTTTCGCAATCTCCATTCCCGGTGTCTATTGCGAGAAGGTTGACTTGACTGGGAGGAAAATCCACCCTGAGGTTGAGGTGGTGGACCTGAGGATGCCTGGTCTGGAAAGTCAACCACAGAGCAGGCTGCTGGAGGTGGAGGACCCAGGTTTGAAGACCAGCCCTGAGTTTGAGTGGCTGGAGGTGGAGGACCCAGGTTTGAGGACCAGTCCTGAGTGTGAGTGATGGCAGGTGGTGGAGGCATGTTTGAAGACCAGTCTCGAGCATAAGGTGAGACTAGCGATGGTGGCAGTGGAGGCTGGTGGTAAGACGACAAACCCTGTTGTTGAGGCTCAGTTGTTGGTGGCAACTGGCATGGGGACCAGCCCTGTGGTTGTGATGCTGACTTGGATTGGTCAGAGGAAGCAGAAAATGGATCAGGCCTGACATCCTCTCCTCCAGTGTCTTCTCCGGAAACCTGAGATTTGGGAGAGCGTCGTCGCCGAATAACCATCTGACCCTCAAGATTTTCAGGTTCCTGGAACTTCATGTCTGCATGCCCATGAGGAGCAGGCTCAGATGGTAGGTCCCGGGCTGTCAAGAGGGACTCTTCTGCTGTGTGGACTCGCTGAGGAAGCTCCACCCCTTGAAGCAAAGAATCACGGTCTGTCCTCTTCTGTCCTCTTCTGTCGGTCGTGCAACCTATGGGCGGAAGGGTTATTTTTTTTGTGTGAATCTGTACTTTTTAACATTGGAGTGAATATATGAACCTATAGAAAAAGAAAAACTCACCAGGAGCAGACTGTGGTGTTATTTATGGTCACCAGTACCAGGTTGCTGTTTCGCAGTATTTCGGTGGAATCCTCATTGAGCTGTTTTATATGACTGTACGTCATGACAATTGACTGAGGAATTGCAAATGTCCTCCCCCTGGTATCCTTTGGTCGATTTCTGGCTTCTCTGTACTCCTTGAAAAGTTTGAGTGCAACACACTCAGAAATCCTGGTGTAATCAGGTCTGTGGGCAGCCTGGCCATGAACCATGAACAATCTGCCAAGAGACACATGACACAACCCAAAGTGGGTGTGCTTTGTAAACACATAAAACACATCCATGGATGTTACAGACACATGTACAAACACACTCATATACATATATTATTAGTATATTAGATAGAATGCAAACACCATTTATGTGTGGGTGTCTGCAAATAAAGTACACATGAACACACAGCTACACTCATATAAGAGGTAAGGTCTTTGCAGATACCTCTCGGCTGCTTGCTGGCCTGGAGCAGCAGCACTGCGTTTCCGAGAGGCTCTCCATGGCCCTGGCAAGGTGGTCTTCTTAGTTTTCAAGGTGTACTTCGTTGGGGACTTGTCGATGGGATCGAGAGAGGAGTACAGCCTCAGTATTTCAGCTATTTCAGAGTTTGAAAGAGCAGTTATTGACCGGTTGAGGCTGACAAGATATCCTGCCAAGGCATCAACTGCCTCCCATCCAGGAATGCCTCTGGGATCACACCGGCTATCCTGTCACATGAAAAGAAAACAAAAATAGTTCAGACAGCTAATTTAAGAGAAACAATGATTTAATAACAAGCATGTTTTATGGTCAGATATTAGCCATCTTACTGGAGTTGAAGTGACAGGCCCACTGTCTTCAAATGAGGAGCTGAGAGGACTCTGAGATGCACCTTCAGTTGAAGCTGTAACTTCCTAAAGGAATCATTTGTTAAAACAGAATGAGAAGGGTACACTGAGGTGAGATTTGTTGTGTCCATGTAATGCAAAGGACATGGCCTTTGCATTGCAATAAGCTCACCTGCCACAAGTAGTTGCCAGGGAAAATAAGATTACAGCAGAATTAGTGAGTGAACAGAGGTGTAACCATCATGATCTGGCAATTTGGCCATTGAAATGGGGGGGCTGTCAGTTTTAAGTTCTCATGTGGTTCTTTGTCATACAGATGTTTTTCTGATACACATTACATTGCGGCTGACCGTGCACGTTGTCCCCAGAAAAGAGCTTCAAAATGCTGCTGCTACATGTCCTTTAACTAAGCATTTTTTGCTGTGTGTGTGCGCATGCGTGCGCGTGTGTTCCATTACTAAAACCTTTATAAAGCCGTGAATACGGTGTTTCAAATTAACTGGTGTCCTTGTTACCTGGTGACCGACTTCCTTTAGCACTTCCTGCTGCTGCTGCTAGTAGCAGCAGGTGTTGAAATCAGACTCATAAAAGGTCGGACACGACTTTTTGTCTGGTTTTTAACATCTATCAGCAACAAGGGACGTGAAAGAAACCCAGTCGCCAGTTAAAAGGGACTCAGTTATTCCAAAACACCGGCTCCTCTCCGGTTTCGCGACACTCCTCCTCCGCTAGTTAGCTGATGCGTTCAGGTGACTGGAGCTGCTGCGGAAAAGTGAAACTCGGTCGTTCACACGAAAGCAGCGGAGACAGCTGGACTCAGGAGGGACTCAGGAGACACGTGAAGGAAGCGAGGACAATTTGCACAAAGGAACGACTCTCAGACAGCTGTGAACCGGCTCTCGTCGTTCACTTGAAAGAGCCGTTCAAACGTTCATTGAACGTCGCAGCACTACGAGGGTAGCACGTGTTTCCTCCCGGTTCCATAGCTGCGGCGCACCAGCCTAATTTACCGGTATTTTTTTTCAGCGTGACAAATACAACAATGTGTGCCGTGAATGTGTGACAACACACCGAAATGCGTGACACTTCAGAGCCCTGCTGCTGCATCGTGTTGTCAGACATGAGAACGTCCACGGTCCGCATTTATAACAGCGCTCACAGACGTCTGCAGCTTTTTGCGTAGTTTAATGAGGCGGAGCGAACCAGAGTGTTTTGATGTCAAACTGCGTACCTGCTACGCAAAATGCGTACAGGTTGGCAGGTCTGAGTGTAATGAGATATGTGCAATGCTGTTATGTAAGTGTTGCAGAGATGGCTTTTTGCTGTCTTTGTTGTGAAGATATTTATGATGCAATTACTGAGTCCAAGACAAATTTCCCTAAGTGGGACAATAAAGTGTATTGTAGTGTATTTGTCCTCAGATGTGACAGTTCGCTTGTTGTTCACCTCAGCACAATTGTTGTTTTTACCCTTGTTCATTTCACAAAATTAAGGCTTCAAAAGTTCTTTTGTTGCTCTGAGAATCTTACCAGTAGGTTTCCCCGGTGGTCTGAACTCAGGGAGAAGTGCACTTCCCAGGACTCTGTTGCCGAGGGCATTCACACTGGACATCAGACGAACATCATAAATCCTTGTGTGGGATGTAGTGCTCATATTCAGAGCCTGCTGAGTCCGATTTGCATTCCATCTGGACAACCCTTCAAGCATATACATTTGTGTATGCAAAGCATGACATCTCCACCCTGAAAGACAGAAGCATCGGTGACAACAACAAAAAAGAATGTAAAGTCATACAGCAGATGCTTTCAACCAAAGCACAAGGAGGCATAACACTCAAAATAAATTGAAACAGGGACCCGAGTGAAATAATAAAGGTTTTTCAGGTTAATAGCTGAACCACAGCTTAATGCACAGCATCACTTAATAAAATATGTTTAGAGGTTAAACTTGCCTGGAATGAAACTGCATTGATGCTTGTGAAAGCTCTCCAGAGAGGAGGACCCTCTGCCACATCTGAGGACGTCCAGCGCTTTATCCCCTTTCTCCAGCTGTGCGCCTGTGTTGGTGTACAACTGCACACCGGGTGGATCCTGGATGCAGGGCAGGTGTTTCTGTTGCATCTTCCATACATGAGACATGCTCTCATGATTGATGAGACGCAACCCTGTCGTGTCGGCGAGGTCCCACATGGAGTCCAGCAGTTGCTGGATGAGGGTGCGAATCTCCTCAACCCCTCGAATTCTCCTGCGGCAGCGCTTGGCCAGTTCACTGGTGGTAATACTTGCCAACACCTGACTTTGAGTAGGAGAGTGGCCCCGCTGTTTTTTCATCATTTCTGCCCTCTTGGCCTGCTTCAGATTTTCAAAGTCGCCTTTGTCCCACTCAGAAATGCAGCTTGACAGTTTTGAGCAGAACGGGCCATACAGTGGATGGTGCTCAGTGGTCAGGCCCTCAGTGAAACGCCTATGAAATGAAAGACGTCCAGTCTCACCGTGGATGTCCACGGACGAAACCAATGGAGAACTGGGCTCACTCCTATAAAAAAAGAAATTAAAAAATAAAATAAATCAACTCACCATAAATGCAATTTCTAAGCTATGTTATTGTAATTATTACCAGAGAGCCCATTATCAGCTGCATTAATATCCTGTAACAAAGCAAACTCATAAGAATTATCACAGCACCCATTGAAGGCAACACACCTGACTCACTGCAGCAGTCCCTGTCGACATATATGGCATCTGGCTCTGGCTCTGGCTCACCAGCATCCCTGGACCTCCGAACAACGCCTTGGCGCAGGTCATCAAGGCCAGCCCCCTCACCAGTGGTCAACACTGAATTCAGAACTTGGCCAAGTTCATTTCCAATGCTGGTCATCCACGACGCCGTGTTCTCGATGCCACCTGCAAGCTTTTTGGTGATCTAGAGAAGACATCAACAAATAAATGTAAATCATCATTTGATGAACAAATAGACACAGGTGAAATCAAGTTTTACCTGAAACAAATTTTACCTTCTTAGTAGAGTCAAGCTTCAAGATTCTCCCGTAGGTTGATGTGATTGTACCTTTCAGCTCGTCCAGACGGCCAAGAATCTCATTGGCATGGACTGTTTGGAACCACTGAGCCAGGGGCAGAGAATTGAAGGGGGGTGGCTGCTGGTAAACAGCAGGTTCTAACTGGGTGAGGACTCGTGACTTTTTATGCAGCTCACAATCAGTGAGGTAGTCAATAATCCGCCTTGCCCACTCCTCACTGTGTATCTCCTGTAAGGCTTGCTGCAAATAGCTGGAGCTATTCCCAACTGTGCGTGGTCGCAACATTGTGACGCACTTCCTGTCCAGTGCCAGCTTTGTAGTCAGGACAGCTGGAAACCCGTTTCGGTGGGAGGGATCAAGCTGCTGTAGGATGTCAATACTCCAGGGGCAGACAGGGATCATGCAGTTACTGCATCTCGGGTAGTCTCCACCAATCAGATAATATCTGGAGTCGACATCGATCACCTCTCTCACTCTGTTGTATATCCCCGAGTGGTGCATCTTTTTGTTGCATTGTCTGCATTTCAGAGGGATTCCCCACATCCGCATTGGAGCCCACAGGAACATCCGCTGCCTACAATAGTGGAGTGGATCTGGAGGTGAGGTGGATCGAGTGGGGTTTGGAGGATAGTACCAGTTCTGTGACAGGTTTTGTCTAAGTTGTCCTGTTCGATCGTAAAGAATTTGTGCAATCCACTCCTGGTCAGCCTGATTAATTATTTTTAAGAATTGCTTCGGCAAAAAACGTATCCAGTTCGCTTCAGGAGGTCGCAGAGTGAGCAGGTGTTGTTGTGGTGATGTCTCTTGGGCTGTGGGAGGGGTAGGATCGGGGATGGGAGCAACTGATGGGTTGCTTTGTTGCTGTGGTGCCGGTGTTGTGTCTTGTTTTGTTGGTGCTGGAACATCCGTGGGTTCTGCTGGACAGCTTAAAATGTGAGCACTCTCTATACGATGTGACAATCCAACAGCTCCCCAGGCTGTTGCACCGCACAGCTCACACTGCTGCAGGACGTGGTAGTCTGACAGGTGTTGAGTGAAGTCCTCACACATCACTTCCTGACCACACATTGAACACATGATAGACTCGTCTCTGTCCATTGAGCCAGCGGATCGTCCAGCTGCTGCACTTGTGCTGGCAGCTTCATCTTGTCCCACTGCAGCAGCTCCACTGCCTGGTACATGAGGGGCTTTTCCAGCTGAACGAGCTGATGCTGTCGCAGCCTCCTCTGATGACTGAGGACAACAAAACTGGGTTGATATTAACGGTATATATTCCTGAAACCTAACAATGGTCTGCATCCATATAATTATCTACTCACACTGCTTGACACTGACAAATCAAACTGTTTCCCAGTGCATTCGCAATAACAGATTAAATGTTTCAACAATACAGCATGAGTGAGTGTAGTCAGGGACAGAGGGCAGAGGACATACAACAAAATATTATACAATACACAACAATTCTACTGAGCTAATAAACCTTGAAACTTACTGTATTGAAAAATCAGAATGGGAATGTGCAAGAATATTCCAACTCCCAGGTTCTCTCTTGTACAATCAGAGAAATATTAAACATTCCTAAGAATAAAAATGAAACATTCCATAAAATAATAGTTGGTGTGTAACATCACCTACCTCATGATATCCACACTTGCAGGGGATCTTTTTCCCAAAAATATCAAATGTGTGAGGAATCTGACCAAACACAGGGGTCCGGGGACAAGCAGTAATCCGCTGGATGACAGCCCTCCATCTCCTGCTTCCCGGTCTCTGACCTGTTGAAAATGTATGCTTGCCCTGAGCATACAGGGTCATCACACCAGCCCAGTATGAGTCTGGTTTTCCAGTCTTCGTCATTTCTACAGAAAAGGACAAGAAAATCAGCTACGATTAGGTAACAGCTGCAAATGGCCTGGCCCACTACATCAATGATCATCCATTGGAAAATAGTTCTATAGGGCAAATAGAAAACTGATGCTCCAGTCTTTTAGCTCCACTTAAGTGGGAAAGTAAATCTATAGCATTTATGTACCCTTATTGAAAGGACAATTTACTTGAATTGCATTACATTGCAAAATGCACAACAGATTGCAGATTTAAATATATTACAGAGAATTGGAGAATATAAATATTAAATCTCATTCATAGGAATATATTGCCTACTGTACTGCGTATTTCCCAGTATGATAATATTTTTTTTTCTTTCTTAAGAGTAAGCTAACCTTAGCTTAACTCTGAAAACTACCCAGAAAATTACCCAGGTGCAAAACTAAAAGACCTGGGAATATATACGGGATAGATACCAGTAGCAATCCTTTGATTTAACACTTCAGCAAATAGTTATTCATTTATTTATTTATTTATTTATTTTAATATGATCAGACATCGTCGATAATTATATAGAGACTCTTGTGGTGTGATAATAATAATAATACACTTGAACCAGCACACACATAAATACCACTCAAAAAATGCACTTTCCAACACATATATTCATTTTAGTACATACTTTTGATGTTTTGAAGGAAATAATCTTTCGGCACAAAGCTGTCGATCACACTGTAGCTCAGGGGTGGGGAACCCTGGTCCTGGAGGGCCGCAAACCTGCATGTTTTCCATGTCTCCCTGCTTCAACACACCTGAATTGAATCAAGATTCATGGCCAAGTCCAGCAGAAAGCCAGATAACGAGTCTCATTGCAATCAGCTGTGTTGAAGCAGGGAGACATGGGCTGTGTTCGAAACCGCATACTTACGTACTACTCATACTAACTTATTGAGTATGCAGTGTGTTTACACTGGCAGTATGCGATTTTGAGTATGCGAGAAGTTCCCGGATGCATACTGCATTCGCCAGAAATGTTGAGTATACATCGTGTGTTCACTACTCATACTGAAATTGCCCAAGATGCAACGCGACGGACATTTGAATAAACTTTATTCAGTTCACAATGACCGTTTCTTCATGATGTACATTTAGCAAGCTGAGTATGGTTCTAGATTTAATCTTCCCTCCATTGTTTGTGCTCGTAGGTATGTTATGTTACGAGATTTCTGATTGGATTGACAATGATTAAAAATAGTAAAAACAAAAAACAAAAAAAAAAAAAAACCCTTACATCTGAGAACAAGTCCATGCTGAAAGCGACCATGATGTACCGAAGACGGCGAGCCGATCTTTGTTGAAGAGCCGAAAATACTCTCCGTCGGTAAAGCATCATAATTGGCATAATAAGTGGTCCGTTAACGGGACACCGGTCCAAACGGCGATGTCAAGCGAGATATATTGCTGAAAGATTGCCTTCTTGTTTTCAAAGTAAAAGCACAGATTTATCACTGAGGTTGTTTTGCATGAGAAAGGGAAAGGGGTGGTTTATTTTGGTGAAAATAACCGGAAGTGCGTTGCTCACTGCGGCTGGCTTGAATTTCGCCGAATTCGTCCGAACAAAATCATAAACGGCTGATATTCGGACAAATAAACGACACACTCGGCTCTAAACCACCACTCTGTCGCCTACTTTAAAAAAAAATCTCGATGAAGTTATACATTTGACGAGTTTAGAGCTAAAGTGAAATCAGCTTTAGCAGATCGATTTCTGCTCATGGAAGAAGTGCAATGCATTGTGGGTTATTATGTAGTATGCTGTAGTGTAAACGCTTCGCATACTGTTTGATGGACTGAGTAAGCAGGATGGATAGTATGAGTATGTAAGGATGTAGTAGACAGTATGCGGTTTCGAACACAGCCCTCGAAAACATGCAGGTCTGCGGCCCTCCAGGACCAGGGTTCCCCACCCCTGCTGTAGCGGGTCCATGCAGCACTTCTGATTGGACCTGCGAGCTGCCAATCAAACAGCAGCTCGTGTCTGATTGGACAGCAGCTCTCCATCAAATCAGCAACCAGAAAGAATTGCATAGCAAGGGTCACTGCACCACTCTGAGGTCTGTCCTCCAAACTGTAGCGATTTCTCAACAGCTGATTGGCTTTTTTGTCCCACTGGGTTGGAAAATTCAGCATGAAATCATATATTATTAGACGCTGTTGCCCAAACATATGTACTTATGATGCACTTATATGTACTCATATGTTCTATTAAATATTTACTGCTCTATTATTCCAGTGATATTGTTAATATTATTGATAATCCTCTATGATTAAAAAAAAATACAACAAGTTGCACCCTCTTGCCAGGATTTGCACCTGGAATCTTCCACCCGAAGGACGGCTGTGTTGCTGTTACACCACAAAAGTTGTGTTACTTGTTGTTTGTTTTCGGTGACAAATCAACACTCTTTTGACTTGTTACCATTTATCACTATTTTAACCTTTGCTTTAAAGCTGCAAAATTCAATTTTAACACAATAATACTTTGATTTAACACTTAAAAATAAAAAAATATGTTGAATTAATGAAACATCAAATACTGTCAGTTACACACATAATTTAGACAAGAACAGAACAGACAGGAAGGTGTGTGTCCAGTATACACATAGAACACACCGCTGTATGTCCCAGTCTGTAGATGTCCTGGCCCTCCATCACTGACTATTCATTCTTTCATCATCTGAATGTTTATACACTGGAACATGGTCCTGCTGTAAATGTCTAAAAGAAAACTGATGGATCTCTCTGTTAGCTCGAACTGGGAAAATAAATCTACCCATACAATACTGGAATTGCAATATATTGCAAAAATATACTAATATATTACAAAATATACAAATGATTGCTGCTTTCAATATATTGCAATGCATTGGAGATTATAAATATTAAAGCTCATAGATATCAGCAGCAGTTCATTCCGTTTATACATCATTACATATTTTTGGATGTTTTAATAGGATCACACATCGCTAGTAACTATGTATAGACACTTGTAGTAGACGAGATTAAAGAAAATACACTTGAACCAGCACACGTACAGACTACTGCACTGCGGTTCCGTCAGCGCGTCTGGTTGCACCAATCTGCACTTCTGATTGGACCAGCGAGCTGTCAGTCAAACAGCAGATCGCCATCCGATTGGACGACAGCCGTCACTAATCAGAAGCTGATTGGCTCTTTTGCCCCACTGTTAGGACCTCGGTCGGAATGTCTTTGATGTGTTAGGACTTGGGTAGGAAGTGTTAGGACTTTGTTAGGAGTTGTTAGGACTTTGTTAGGAACTGTTAGGACTTCATTTGGCAGGCCACGACAACCCTGCTGTCCCCCTGCTGGTGAAGCTCAGAGCAGCAAGTGATCCAGAGAAAGTCGCAGTACGTCAACACAATAAACCAGCTCCATGAAGAGCCAGAACAACTGACAAGATTCAGCTGGAGAGAGAACATTCACTTTTATACTCAGTGAGTTCAACTTTATTAAACTCCAAAACTCTTTACTTGATGAAACCGAAATGTTCAGCTGCTGAGAAGTCGTTTCAAAAAGACTCGGATTCATTATAACTTCAAAATACATACAGTATGCAACGATTCACCACACCCCGACACCCGCACCTCCTGACACAAAACACCAGATCTAGATGCGCGCTCCGGCTGGTCTGATTGAGTTAAGTTTTGTTTTGTCCGCCATTACTCCGCCAGATGCTTAGTGAGCAACAGCTGAGCAGGATCTTCCAGAAAGTCAGAACAGACTGGCTTCTAGCACTGCAGCTCCACACAGACTCCACCAGGCAGAAGAAACTTACATTTTACTGGAGCGCTGCTAAAAGAGCGAGGAAGGAGTTCCCCTCTTCCGTGCACGCGAGCCACAGGGACGAGTTTTTCACTAAGCTGCATTACACCCAAGGCCTGCAGGGGGCGCTGTTTTGCATAATCACGTCATGCAGGTCACAGAAGCCCAAAAACAGTATATAAGTTTGTTTGCCCCTCTTAGCATAGCGATGCGCAGCAGCATAGGCACATTACAAGACGGAGGAAAATAATATTTGGAGACGAAACAGCACCTCACTTTACGCAGCCAGCAGTGGACTGCCCTCAGTTTTCCTGAGGCATTTTATTGAAGGCAAATGAAAGAGACAACGCCCACTCACAGGTGGCATAAATTAAGTAAATTGCCCAAACACATTTGGAAAAAAGAAAAAAACAATGTGAGAGCATATCTTAACACCCCCACTTGTTCTTACATTGCAATAACTGGGTAATTTGTCTTAAAAATAAAGATTCTTCTGAAAATTACTCACCAAAATAAATTCAAATTCATAACACAATCTTAACCTGTCACACAAAACTTTAGTTTAGCATTTTTCTTCAGTTTAACAGGGAAAATACAATCATTCTCCAAAGATAAATGAGGCAAACCTTGTCAACTTTGACTTTGTTGCAGGCTTGGTCATCAGGTCTGCAACCATTTCCTCAGTCGGACAATATTGTAACACAATGCATCCCTCATTAATAATGGACCGAATAAAATGATATTTTATGTCTATGTGTTTACATCTTTGCCTTCTGATTGGATTCTTGGCTAACGCAATTGTGCCTTGGTTGTCCTCAAAAATCTTTGGCGGTGGATACACTCGATCATCAAGTGTATCCAAAAGATGTTTGAGATACATACATTCCTGGACAGTGGCTACTAAGGCCATGTACTCGGCCTCACAGGTTGACAAGGCAACAGTGGGCTGTTTTTTAGTTTTCCATGAGACTAAAGCGCCATTATTAGTTAAGCTTACACAGTAACCTGTAGTACTGCGTCGGTCACTTTCGGCTGCCCAATCAGCATCACTATACGCTTGTAAACTTAAAGATTCAGATTTGAAATAGCATAGCCCTTTATCAGTTGTACCTTTAAGATAACGCAAAACATGCTTAACAGAAACCCATTGCTCTTCAGTTGGGGTTGAAAAATACTGTGATAGTTTACTTACTATAAAACTTAAATCTGGTCTTGTACACATTGACAAATAAATAAGACTACCAACAGCTTCTCTGTACTTTGTAACATCTGTCATTATATCAGCACTATCGTCATAGTGGAGTTTTTGTTCACAAGTTGTACCCCTTGGTTTGCAATCCTGCATGTCAAACCTTTCAAGGATTTTTTCTACATATTTAGCTTGTGACATTTTCACACAAATATCCGTTTGTAGAAAATCAATACCGAGGAAATGTTTGAGTTCACCCAAATCCTTCATCTGAAATCTTGATGAAAGTTTGTCTTTAACAGATTTCAGTACATTTTCGTCACTTGCTGCAATGATGAGGTCATCAACCCATATCAAAATAAACACTTTGTGTTGTTCGGTCACTCTGGTGTAAACACAGTTGTCAGCTTGATTTTGCACAAAACCGTTTTCATTCAGATATTTGTGCAGCAGTCTGTTCCAATTTCTGCCAGACTGCTTGAGTCCATACAATGAGCGCTGTAATTTACAAACTAATTTTTCACCATTGTTTGATTTTACCTCGTATCCCTGTGGTTGATCCATGTATATTTCACAATCAATTGGTGCATTTAAATAAGCTGTTTTGACATCCATTTGGTGCAAAATCAAGTTTTCTTGGGTTGCTTTCTGCATTAGCACTCTAACACTCGTCAAGTTGGCAGTAGGAGAAAATGTGTCAAAATAATCAATACCGTGTTTTTGGCTGTAGCCTTTTGCCACATATCTGGCCTTATATTTTTCTGACCCATCAATATTTTTCTTTATTGTATAAACCCATCTACCCCCCACTGCTTTCTTACCCGGAGGCAAATTGGTTAAAATGAATGTATTATTTTCTGTCAGAGATTGCATTTCTTCACCCATAGCATTTCTCCACTCATTTGACTTGTCTGAATTTATTGCTTCTTGAAAGGTGACGGGAATGTTGCACGTTACTCTGTAGCAATAATCTATGTTACTTTGGACTAGATTGTTTTCTTCAGCTGCTGACAGAGAAACATAGTCACGAAGGTAGGCTGGTTTATTTCGCACTCTAGAAGGGTAAGTTCTGGGTTCACTTTTAACTTCCACTGTTTGTGGCTGATTACTTTCTTCAGATTCATTGGCTGGAACAAGTTCTTCTTCAATGGCTGGAACAGCATTTTGCTGGGGTCTGTCAGTCCTGCTGCGGTCTGGGTACCTGATCCTCAGATCCCAACAGTCAGACTCAGCTGGTGGTAGAACATTTGGGTTTTGTTCCTCAACTCTGGGTTCAGAAACGAACTTAACTAGTCTATTTTTTGAAACCTTGCCAGATTCAGGGAAATAAACAAAATATGCTGGACTCGATTTGTCATAGCCAACAAAAATGCCTTTCACACCCCGGGGGTCGAGTTTCTTCTTTTCGTGAACATAAGAGTAACACTCTGAGCCAAATTTTTGCATTTTTGAGAGATTGGGTTGCCTCCCAGTTAGAGACTGCACAGGAGTTTGCTTTGTTCTGTGATTAAAACAACGATTTCGGATTACTGCTGCTGTCTGTATTGCATAAGGCCAAAGACTTTTTGGTAGCCCACTCTCTATTAACATACATCTTCCCATATCAAAAAGTGTGCGCCAATTGCGCTCAGCTGTGCCATTCTGGTGTGGCGAGTTTGGAGCTGATGTTTCATGCTTTATTCTATTTTTGGTCATTAAAGATTTAAAACTTTTGGATGTATATTCTGTACCATTATCAGACCTTAGTCTCTTGACTTTACCATAAGGTGCTACATCAGCCAGAAATCGCTCTGTGGCTTCCACTGTGTCACATTTATTTTTCAGAAAATACACAAACACAACACTGGAAAAATCATCCGTAAAGGAAAGTGCATACTTAAATCCTTCTCTCGACTGGGGCGTTATCGGCCCTGCCAAGTCTGTGTGGACCAGCCCTAGTGGTTCCGTGGCCCTTGCATCAGGCTTTTTATTTACAGTCTGCACAAATTTGCCCTGTATGCATACGTCACAATGTGGAGGTTTTCTTGTTGCCCCTTTAATTTTCATGCCCTCTACTACAGGCGGCAATTTCAGAACGTCATCATAGTTGCAGTGACCCAAGATTTCATGCCATTTTTGTAGGTCAAAACACCCCTTCGCATTGTCTTCACACGTCACATCATTGTCTACAGTGTGTAAATAATAAAGTCTGTTATGAACGTGTATGTTGAATTTCGTACCGTCTTTGTGGATCAGCACGTCCTTGTCCTTCTTGAAGATCACTGTCGCGTCACTGGCCGTAGCTGCTTTAACGGAGAAGATGTCTTGCGGGTAGGAGGGGATGTACAAAGCGTCTCTCAGCGTTGTCTTCAGCTTTCTGCCTCTGCTATCCGTCAGAAAAACGACCGCGTCCCCTCGCTTCTCTGCTACACCGCTGCACCGCGTCCCATCCGCCAGCTCGACGCAGTGAGACTCGGCCTTGAAGCTCTCGTCGAAACTTTTAAACTTGGCGTGGTCCGTGATGATGTGCGAGGTTGCACCGCAGTCGACCATCAGGCCCATCACATTCACATCTCGGCCCGGCGGGTGGTCCGCTGACATGTCACTCAGCCGGAACGCGTACTCGTGCGCCTCCGTCGTCTCCGCGGCTTTGCGGGCATCATCTCGGCGGTTTTGGCTCCTGCAGGTCTCAGTTCTGTGTGTTGTGCTCCTGCAATGTCTGCACCACACTTTGCGCTGACAGGTGCGAGCTCGGTGTCCGACAGTTCCACATCGGAAACACACCTCGTCCTTCGCAACAGTTAGCTGCCGCTCTCGGTCACCTGGACCTGCGCCTCTGGCAGGCCTCGCTGCCCGTCTGCCCCGCGCTGTCATCACATTGTCCTCTTCGACAGTTGCACGCATTTTTTCTGTGTCTTCGTAGCTTCTCAATTTTGTCTTAAATTCAGCAAAAGCTACGGGCTCGGCTGCTTGAGTAATGTGGATCACAAAAGGCTTGTAGGACTCGGGTAGCCCCTTCAAAACCATTGCCACCAATAGCCCATCACTCAAGGTCTCTCCAGCGTTTCTCAATGCTGTGATGGCTGTCTCGGCTCTTATCACATAATCCGTCACACTCTCGCTACTCAACTTTTGGAGCGAGGTCAGTTCTGTGTAAAGGCTTACGATGCGTGGCTTCCCTCTGCCCTGGTAGTAGTTCCTTAAAATTGTCAGCGCCGCTCGGCCATCATCGGGTGCTTCCCGCATCACCAGAGACAGGCTTTTGTCATCGAGGAACTGGATGAGCTCCGCATAGGCCTCCTCGTTCTTTGCCACTTCAGCTTCATCCGCCGCATCTGCGGGCACTGTCAGGATGGTTTCTTTTAAACCTTGTAGGCGAAGATGCCCCAAAAATTTTGTCTCCCATAACTCATAGTTATTTTCATCACCATCAAAAACCAAGCGAGACCAGCGGCTTGCACTCAGCTCTGCTTTCCTTCTTGCCGTCATTGTGCTGTGGCCACAGGTGCAGCTCCTTCTAGAGATTGCGCGCACCTTGGCTCAATTAAGTGCTGCATTAAGAGTCTCTTCCAGGTTACAGCTTGGCTGGGCCCATAACCTCTTAGCATAGCGATGCGCAGCAGCATAGGCACATTACAAGACGGAGGAAAATAATATTTGGAGACGAAACAGCACCTCACTTTACGCAGCCAGCAGTGGACTGCCCTCAGTTTTCCTGAGGCATTTTATTGAAGGCAAATGAAAGAGACAACGCCCACTCACAGGTGGCATAAATTAAGTAAATTGCCCAAACACATTTGGAAAAAAGAAAAAAACAATGTGAGAGCATATCTTAACAGAAATAATAAAGGTTTTTCAGGTTAATAGCTGAACCACAGCTTAATGCACAGCATCACTTAACAAAATATGTTTAGAGGTTAAACTTGCCTGGAATGAAACTGCATTGATGCTTGTGAAAGCTCTCCAGAGAGGAGGACCCTCTGCCACATCTGAGGACGTCCAGCGCTTTATCCCCTTTCTCCAGCTGTGTGGCTGTGTTGGTGTACAACTGCACACCGGGTGCATCCTGGATGCAGGGCAGGTGTTTCTGTTGCATCTTCCATACATGAGACATGCTCTCATGATTGATGAGACGCAACCCTGTCGTGTCGGCGAGGTCCCACATGGAGTCCAGCAGTTGCTGGATGAGGGTGCGAATCTCCTCAACCCCTCGAATTCTCCTGCGGCAGCGCTTGGCCAGTTCACTGGTGGTAATACTTGCCAACACCTGACTTTGAGTAGGAGAGTGACCCCGCTGTTTTTTCATCATTTCTGCCCTCTTGGCCTGCTTCAGATTTTCAAAGTCGCCTTTGTCCCACTCAGAAATGCAGCTTGACAGTTTTGAGCAGAACGTGCCATACAGTGGATGGTGCTCAGTGGTCAGGCCCTCAGTGAAACGCCTCATGAAATGAAAGACGTCCAGTCTCACCGTGGATGTCCACGGACGAAACCAATGGAGAACCGGGCTCACTCCTATAAAAAAAAAATAAAAAAATAAAATAAATCAACTCACCAAAAATGCAATTTCTAAGCTATGTTATTGTAATTATTACCAGAGAGCCCATTATCAGCTGCATTAATATCCTGTAACAAAGCAAACTCATAAGAATTATCACAGCACCCATTGAAGGCAACACACCTGACTCACTGCAGCAGTCCCTGTCGACATATATGGCATCTGGCTCTGGCTCACCAGCATCCCGGTACCTCCGAACAACGCCTTGGCGCAGGTCATCAAGGCCAGCCCCCTCACCAGTGGTCAACACTGAATTCAGAACTTGGACAAGTTCATTTCCAATGTTGGTCATCCACGACGCCGTGTTCTCGATGCCACCTGCAAGCTTTTTGGTGATCTAGAGAAGACATCAACAAATAAATGTAAATCATCATTTGATGAACAAAACATAGGTTGATGTGATTGTACCTTTCAGCTCGTCCAGATGGCCAAGAATCTCATTGGCATGGACCGTTTCGAACCACTGAGCCAGGGGCAGAGAATTGAAGGGGGGTGGCTGCTGGTAAACAGCAGGTTCTGACTGGGTGAGGACTCGTGACTTTTTATGCAGCTCACAATCAGTGAGGTAGTCAATAATCCGCCTTGCCCACTCCTCACTGTGTATCTCCTGTAAGGCTTGCTGCAGATAGCTGGAGCTATTCCCAACTGTGCGTGGTCGCAACATTGTGACGCACTTCCTGTCCAGTGCCAGCTTTGTAGTCAGGACAGCTGGAAACCTGTTTCGGTGGGAGGGATCAAGCTGCTGTAGGCTGTCAATACTCCAGGGGCAGACAGGGATCATGCAGGTACTGCATCTCGGGTAGTCTCCACCAATCAGATAATATCTGGAGTCGACATCGATCACCTCTCTCTCTCTGTTGTATATCCCCGAGTGGTGCATCTTTTTGTTGCATTGTCTGCATTTCAGAGGGATTCCCCACATCCGCATTGGAGCCCACAGGAACATCCGCTGCCTACAGTAGTGGAGTGGATCTGGAGGTGAGGTGGATCGAGTGGGGTTTGGAGGATAGTACCAGTTCTGTGGCCGGTTTTGTTTAAGTTGTCCTGTCCGATCGTAAAGAATTTGTGCAATCCACTCCTGGTCAGCCTGATTAATTATTTTTAAGAATTGCTTCGGCAAAAAACTTATCCAGTTCACTTCAGGAGGTCGCAGAGTGAGCAGGTGTTGTGGTGATGTCTCTTGGGCTGTGGGAGGGGTAGGATCGGGGATGGGAGCAACTGATGGTTTGCTTTGTTGCTGTGGCGCCGGTGTTGTGTCTTGTTTTGTTGGTGCTGGAACATCCGTGGGTTCTGCTGGACAGCTTAAAATGTGAGCACTCTCTATACGATGTGACAATCCAACAGCTCCCCAGGCTGTTGCACCGCACTGCTCACACTGCTCCAGGACGTGGTAGTCTGACAGGTGTTGAGTGAAGTCCTCACACATCACTTCCTGACCACACATTGAACACATGATAGACTCGTCTCTGTCCATTGAGCCAGCGGATCGTCCAGCTGCTGCACTTGTGCTGGCAGGTTCATCTTGTCCCACTGCAGCAGCTCCACTGCCTGGTACATGAGGGGCTTTTCCAGCTGAACTCGCTGATGCTGCCGCAGCCTCCTCTGATGACTGAGGACAACAAAACTGGGTTGATATTAACGGTATATATTCCTGAAACCTAACAATGGTCTGCATCCATATAATTATCTACTCACACTGCTTGACACTGACAAATCAAACTGTTTCCCAGTGCATTCGCTATAACAGATCAAATGTTTAAACAATACAGCATGAGTGAGTGTAGTCAGGGAAAGAGGGCAGAGGACATACAACAAAATATTATACAATACACAACAATTCTACTGAGCTAATAAACCTTGAAACTTACTGTATTGAAAAATCAGAATGGGAATGTGCAAGAATATTCCAACTCCCAGGTTCTCTTTTGTACAATCAGAGAAATATTAAACATTCCTAAGAATAAAAATGAAACATTCCATAAAATAATAGTTGGTGTGTAACATCACCTACCTCATGATATCCACACTTGCAGGGGATCTTTTTCCCAAAAATATCAAATGTGCGAGGAATCTGACCAAACACAGGGGTCCGGGGACAAGCAGTAATCCGCTGGAGGACAGCCCTCCATCTCCTGCTTCCCGGTCTCTGACCTGTTGAAAATGTATGCTTGCCCTGAGCATACAGGGTCATCACACCAGCCCAGTATGAGTCTGGTTCCCCAGTCTTCGTCATTTCTTCAGAAAAGGACAAGAAAATCAGCTACGATTAGGTAACAGCTGCAAATGGCCTGGCCCACTACATCAATGATCATCCATTGGAAAATAGTTCTATAGGGCAAATAGAAAACTGATGCTCCAGTCTTTTAGCTCCACTTAAGTGGGAAAGTAAATCTATAGCATTTATGTACCCTTATTGAAAGGAAAATTTAATTGAATTGCATTACATTGCAAAATGCACAACAGATTGCAGATTTAAATATATTACAGAGAATTGGAGAATATAAATATTAAATCTCATTCATAGGAATATATTGCCAACTGTACTGCGTATTTCCCAGTATGATAAATATTTTTTTTTCTTTCTTAAGAGTAAGCTAACCTTAGCTTAACTCTGAAAACTACCCAGAAAATTACCCAGGTGCAAAACTAAAAGACCTGGGAATATATACGGGATAGATACCAGTAGCAATCCTTTGATTTAACACTTCAGCAAATATTTATTTATTTATTTATTTATTTTAATATGATCAGACATCGTCGATAATTATATAGAGACTCTTGTGGTGTGATAATAATAATAATACACTTGAACCAGCACACACATAAATACCACTCAAAAAATGCACTTTCCAACACATATATATTCATTTTAGTACTTACTTTTGATGTTTTGAAGGAAATAATCTTTCGGCACAAAGCTGTCGATCACACTGTAGCTCAGGGGTGGGGAACCCTGGTCCTGGAGGGCCGCAAACCTGCATGTTTTCCATGTCTCCCTGCTTCAACACACCTGAATTGAATCAAGATTCATGGCCAAGTCCAGCAGAAAGCCAGATAATGAGTCTCATTGCAATCAGCTGTGTGGAACATGCTGGAACATGGTCCTACTGTAAATGTCTAAAAGAAAACTGATGGATCTCTCTGTTAGCTCGAACTGGGAAAATAAATCTACCCATACAATACTGGAATTGCAATATATTGCAAAAATACACTAATATATTACAAAATATACAAATGATTGCTGCTTTCAATATATTGCAATGCATTGGGGATTCTAAATATTAAAGCTCATAGATATCAGCAGCAATTCATTCCGTTTATACATCATAACGTTGTTTTGGATGTTTTAACA
Source organism: Salarias fasciatus (assembly GCF_902148845.1). Taxonomy (NCBI): domain Eukaryota; kingdom Metazoa; phylum Chordata; class Actinopteri; order Blenniiformes; family Blenniidae; genus Salarias; species Salarias fasciatus. The sequence goes on from NC_043753.1 coordinate 827,508, forward strand.
GGATCACACATCGCTAGTAACTATGTATCGACACTTGCAGTAGACGAGATTAAAGAAAATACACTTGAACCAGCACACGTACAGACTACTGACTTATACACACACACAAATAGACCACCACTTAAAAAATACACTTTAAAACATGTTTATGTTCATTGCAGTACTTAGTTCTGACGTCTTGAATGAAATAAATCTTCCGTGCAGAGTTGTTGACAGCGCTGCAGCGGTTCCGTCAGCGCGTCTGGTTGCACCAATCTGCACGTCCGATTGGACCAGCGAGCTGTCAGTCAAACAGCAGATCGCCATCCGATTGGACGACAGCCGTCACTAATCAGAAGCTGATTGGCTCCTTTGCCCCACTGTTAGGACCTTGTTCGGAATGTCTTTGATGTGTTAGGACTTGGGTAGGAAGCGTTAGGACTTGGGTAGGAGTTGTTAGGACTTGTTAGGAACTGTTAGGACTTTGTAACCTACATGTAACTGTCGAACTCCGGGCTGTGATCCAATAGGATGGGGCAAAAGGGACTGCTACAGTGGGGGAAAGAAAAAAAGGAAAAAGGGGAAGGGGGGGGGAAGAGAAAAGGAGAAAAAAATGAGAAAATTCAGCATAAAATCATACATCATCAGACGCTGTAGCTCAGAAAAAGTACTTATTCCTCTATTATTGTTCTGTTAAATATTTATTGCTGTATTAATCCATTAATATTATTCATATTATTGATAATCCTCTATGATTTAAAAAAAAAATACAACAAGTTGCACACTCTTGCCAGGATTTGCACCTGGAATCTTCCACCCAAAGGTCGGCTGTGTTGCTGTTACACCACAAGAGTTGTGTTTTTTGTTGGGTTTTTTTTTTCCTCAGGGTGACAAATCAACTCTTTTTTGACATGTTAATATCTGCTTGAACATTTGTTTAAAAACTTGAAATACAGAACTTCTAATGCTTACAATAATAGAATAAAATAAATTGTGTCACACTCAAAACAAATAAAAACGCATTCACAACAAATACTGTACATTGTTAACATTTCCACAGAGTGCTTTTCCACTCTTCAATGCTCTTTCCTGATGCTGGACAGTACCATTTCCCCCGTAGCTGTGTGTGGCCAGTGAGTTTAGACTTTGCCTTGCCACACGTTTTGCATTGATAGCTGTAGCTTTCTTTGGTTTGTCGTTTATTTGGGGGTTCACCTCTTGTCTCTCGCTCCTGATCCTCAACAGCTGCCTTTCGCAATCTCCATTCCCGGTGTCTATTGCGAGAAGGTTGACTTGTCTGGGAGGAAAATCCACCCTGAGGTTGAGGTGGTGGACCTGAGGATGCCTGGTCTGGAAAGTCAACCACAGAGCGGGCTGCTGGAGGTGGAGGACCCAGGTTTGAGGACCAGTCCCGAGTGTGAGTGGCTGGAGGTGGAGGACCCAGGTTTGAGGACCAGCCCTGAGTGTGAGTGATGGCAGGTGGTGGAGGCATGTTTGAAGACCAGTCTCGAGCATAAGGTGAGACTAGCGATGGTGGCAGTGGAGGCTGGTGGTAAGACGACAAACCCTGTTGTTGAGGCTCAGTTGTTGGTGGCAACTGGCATGGGGACCAGCCCTGTGGTTGTGATGCTGACTTGGATTGGTCAGAGGAAGCAGAAAATGGATCAGGCCTGACATCCTCTCCTCCAGTGTCTTCTCTGGAAACCTGAGTTTTGGCAGCGCGTCGTCGCCGAATAACCATCCGACCCTCAAGATTTTCAGGTTCCTGGAACTTCATGTCTGCATGCCCATGAGGAACAGGCTCAGATGGTAGGTCCCGGGCTGTCAAGAGGGACTCTTCTGCTGTGTGGACTCGCTGAGGAAGCTCCACCCCTTGAAGCAAAGAATCACGGTCTGTCCTCTTCTGTCAGTCGTGCAACCGATGGGCGGAAGGGTTATTTTTTTTGTGTGAATCTGCACTTTTTAACATTGGAGTGAATATATGAACCTATAGAAAAAGAAACACTCACCAGGAGCAGACTGTGGTGTTATTTATGGTCACCAGTACCAGGTTGCTGTTTCGCAGTATTTCGGTGGAATCCTCATTGAGCTGTTTTATATGACTGTACGTCATGACAGTTGACTGAGGAATTGCAAATGTCCTCCCCCTGGTATCCTTTGGTCGATTTCTGGCTTCTCTGTACTCCTTGAAAAGTTTGAGTGCAACACACTCAGAAATCCTGGTGTAATCAGGTCTGTGGGCAGCCTGGCCATGAACCATGAACAATCTGCCAAGAGACACATGACACAACCCAAAGTGGGTGTGTTTTGTAAACACATAAAACACATCCATGGATGTTACAGACACATGTACAAACACACTCATATACATATATTATTAGTATATTAGATAGAATGCAAACACCATTTATGTGTGGGTGTCTGCAAATAAAGTACACATGAACACACAGCTACACTCATATAAGAGGTAAGGTCTTTGCAGATACCTCTCGGCTGCTTGCTGGCCTGGAGCAGCAGCACTGCGTTTTCGAGAGGCTCTCCATGGCCCTGGCAAGGTGGTCTTCTTAGTTTTCAAGGTGTACTTCGTTGGGGACTTGTCGATGGGATCGAGAGAGGAGTACAGCCTCAGTTTTTCAGCTATTTCAGAGTTTGAAAGAGCAGTTATTGACCGGTTGAGGCTGACAAGATATCCTGCCAAGGCATCAACTGCCTCCCATCCAGGAATGCCTCTGGGATCACACCGGCTATCCTGTCACATGAAAAGAAAACAAAAATAGTTCAGATAGCTAATTTAAGAGAAGCAATGATTTAATAACAAGCATGTTTCATGGTCAGATATTAGCCATCTTACTGGAGTTGAAGTGACAGGCCCACTGTCTCCAAATGAGGAGCTGAGAGGACTCTGAGATGCACCTTCAGTTGAAGCTGTAACTTCCTAAAGGAATCATTTGTTAAAACAGAATGAGAAGGCTTTAACGGTCACTACTCCCATCAAAGCATATATTCTGGTTGTGTACCGCCCACCAGGGGGTAATCTGGATGGCTTTGTCTCTGAAATGGACATGTTACTCTCTGACATCCCTGATGATGGCACACCACTAGTTGTCATGGGAGACATGAACATTCACGTTGACAAACCCCAGGCACAGCACTTTTTGGCACTGATGGCTTCCTTTGCACTTATACTGGCTCCGCCTCCTCCCACCCACAAAGCTGGCAAAATCCTTGACTTGGTGCTGACTCGTAACTGCTCCATAGCAGAGGTGACAGTTACTCCACTACATCTATCTGACCATTTCTTGGTAAAATTTGCGGCTGCCTTTCTGCCATTGCCGACACCGACACAGATGGTCTCCTTCCGCAGAAACCTGAAGTCCCTCACAGCAGCTCAGCTGTCTGAGGAGGTGAGCTCTGTCCTGCCGGACTACTCTCACTCACTTCTCATCGCTTCCTGTTAATGAGGCTACAGAAACACTCTGGTCCTCTCTGGTCCTCTTTGGACAAACTCTGCCCCCGGGTGTCGAAACCAGCCAAGAAAAAACAACCAGGTCCATGGCTCTCAGAAGTTCTGAGAGAACAAAGATCTGGACTCAGGGCAGCAGAAAGAAAGTGGCGTAAATCCCACGAGCTGCTGATTGGTCCTCATACAAACAGAAACTTGCTTCCTTTACCTCCCGCTTGCAGTCCGCAAAGAAAGCTTTTCATCAGAACCAGATCTGTGCAGCTTCTGATTCCAGAAAACTGTTTATGGCGTTCAACTCCCTGCTTCCTCCTCCAGCTGCTCAGCCGTCCACTGAGCTGATCCTGATGTGTTCTCCTCCTTTTCCACTGAGAAGGAGGCTGCAGTCAGAACCAGTTCTCTGAGCCGGACCAGCCCAGTCAGCTCAGACCCACCACTGCTCCTTCTCTCTGCTCGTTTGCTCCTCTGAGTGAGGATGAGGTCTCCAGACTTCTTCTGAGCTCACAACCGACAACATGTCCTCTCGATCCAACACCCAGCAGCATCCTGCAGACCATCTTGCCCATAATCAAACCTGCAGTCACGCACATTGTCAATTCCTCCCTGGAAACCGGCGTTTTTCCTGTTACTTTTAAACAAGCCCGCGTCCCCCCACTGCTAGAAAAGCCTCATCTCAACCCCGCCCAGGCTGAAAACTACAGGCCAGTCTCACTTCTACCAGTCCTGTCGAAAATACTGGAGGCTCAGTGTTTAACCAAGACTCTGAACACCTGCAGAACCAGAACCTGCTGGACCCTTTTCAGTCAGGCTTCAGATGAGACCACTCCACCCAGACTGCTCTCCTGTCAGTCACAGAATCTCTGCGGCTGGCAAGAGCTGCTGGACAGTCCTCTGTCCTCCTGCTGCTGATCAGTCCTCTGTCCTCCTGCTGCTGGACAGTCCTCTGTCCTCCTGCTGCTGATCAGTCCTCTGTCCTCCTGCTGCTGGACAGTCCTCTGTCCTCCTGCTGCTGGTCAGTCCTCTGTCCTCCTGCTGCTGGTCAGTCCTCTGTCCTCCTGCTGCTGGACAGTCCTCTGTCCTCCTGCTGCTGGTCAATCCTCTGTCCTCCTGCTGCTGATCAGTCCTCTGTCCTCCTGCTGCTGGACAGTCCTCTGTCCTCCTGCTGCTGGACAGTCCTCTGTCCTCCTGCTGCTGGACAGTCCTCTGTCCTCCTGCTGCTGGTCTGTCCTCTGTCCTCCTGCTGCTGGTCAGTCCTCTGTCCTCCTGCTGCTGGACAGTCCTCTGTCCTCCTGCTGCTGGTCAATCCTCTGTCCTCCTGCTGCTGGACAGTCCTCTGTCCTCCTGCTGCTGGACAGTCCTCTGTCCTCCTGCTGCTGGACAGTCCTCTGTCCTCCTGCTGCTGGACAGTCCTCTGTCCTCCTGCTGCTGATCAGTCCTCTGTCCTCCTGCTGCTGGACAGTCCTCTGTCCTCCTGCTGCTGGACAGTCCTCTGTCCTCCTGCTGCTGGTCAGTCCTCTGTCCTCCTGCTGCTGGTCAGTCCTCTGTCCTCCTGCTGCTGGACAGTCCTCTGTCCTCCTGCTGCTGGACAGTCCTCTGTCCTCCTGCTGCTGGTCCGTCCTCTGTCCTCCTGCTGCTGATCAGTCCTCTGTCCTCCTGCTGCTGGTCCGTCCTCTGTCCTCCTGCTGCTGGTCCGTCCTCTGTCCTCCTGCTGCTGATCAGTCCTCTGTCCTCCTGCTGCTGGTCCGTCCTCTGTCCTCCTGCTGCTGGTCCGTCCTCTGTCCTCCTGCTGCTGGTCCGTCCTCTGTCCTCCTGCTGCTGATCAGTCCTCTGTCCTCCTGCTGCTGGTCCGTCCTCTGTCCTCCTGCTGCTGGTCCGTCCTCTGTCCTCCTGCTGCTGGTCCGTCCTCTGTCCTCCTGCTGCTGATCAGTCCTCTGTCCTCCTGCTGCTGGTACTTCCTCTGTCCTCCTGCTGCTGGACTTGTCTGCTGAACCATCAGATCCTCCTCTCCACTCTCTGACCTCGGCCTCTCAGGTTCCGTCCTGTTGTGGTCCAGGTCCACCTCACAGGCAGATCTTTCAGAGTTTCATGGCGAGGGGAGGAGTCCAGGTCACATGGCCTATCGACAGGGGTCCCTCAGGGGTCGGTGCTTGGCCCCTTCCTCTTCTCTCTGTACAACACTTCACTTGGTGCAGTGACTCGCTCCCATGGCTTCTCCTACCACTGTATGCTGACGACACTCAGCTCTTCCTCTCTTTCCCACCTGACGACACCACAGTCTCAGCTGATCAGCATGTCTGGCTGATATCTCCACCTGGATGAAGGAACGCCACCTTCAGCTAAATCTGTCTAAGACTGAACTCATGGTCTGTCCAGCTTGTCCATCTGTCCTCAGATCAGTGTCCAACTTCACTCCAGCCGACTTGTGCCACAAACTCAGCCAGAAACCTGGGTGTCATGATTGATGACCAACTGACCTTTAAGGGTCACGTGGCCTCAGTTTCTCGGTCTTGTCGTTATGCCCTCTACAACATCAGGAAGATCAGACCCTTCCTGACCCAACAGGCCCTCAGCTTCTGGTTCAGGCTCTCGTGGTGTCACGCATTGACTACTGCAACTCTCTTCTGGCGGGTCTCCCTGCAGGTCCAGTCAAACCTCTACAGAGGACCCAGAATGCAGCAGGTCTGGTCTTCAACCAGCCCACAGAGCTCATGTCCTCCTCTGTTCATCTCCCTTCATTGGCTTCCAGTTGCAGCCAGGATCAAATTCAAATCTCTCCTCCTGGCTTACAAAACGCTTACAAGAACGGCTCCGGCCGACCTGGACTCCCTGATCCAGGTCTACTCTCCTTCACGCCCTCTTCGCTCTGCATGTGAGAGACGTCTGGAGCTTCCAGCCCAGCTCGACTCTAAATCTCTTGCCAGACTCTTCTCCTCTGTTGTTCCCAAATGGTGGAACGAACTTCCTAACTCGGTGCGTTCCGCCGAGTCTCTTTCTACTTTCAAGAGACAATTGAAGACTCAATTGTTCAGAGAACACCGAGGGACCTAATCCGACCCCATGTTTGGGGAAGAATAGATCAGGTGTTCTAAAACCAGCACTTATGTACCACTGACTAAGTTGACACACACACACAAAAAAAAAAAAAAAAGGGGGGGGGGGGGGGGGGGTAGTGGCTCCTCTTCTGCAACTTGATGGCAACTCCCTCGACCAATCACACTTGAAGCAATTGAAGAATTTACTAATGGTTTCTTTCTTTCTTATGTCTGTATTCTTGCTTGTGTTGGACGTCGCTTTGGACAAAAGCGTCTGCTGAATGAAACTGTAGAATTGTAGAGAAGGGTACACTGAGGTGAGATTTGTTGTGTCCATGTAAAGCAAAGGACATGGCCTTTGCAAATCAAATGGACAATAAAAATGTGTTCATTAAGTGGCTATCCCATCATTACCTGAATGGATGAATGGAAAAGGATGTCAGAGGCCTGAGGCATTGTCACATCAGGACACTCATCCTCCTGAACTTCCTCCAGCATCTCAGGCAGACTGGCATCAGTTTCGTCAGGCACTCTCAGAAGATCTCCTCTGTTGGACTGAGCCAGCAAATACTCCACCGCAATAAGCTCACCTGCCACAAGTAGTTGCCAGGGAAAATAAGATTACAGCAGAATTAGTGAGTGAACAGAGGTGTAACCATCATGATCTGGCAATTTGGCCATTGAAACAACACTGTCCAGCATCTGTTCTTGTAGCTTTTAACTAAATTCAAGTCTACTGAGGAGTTGGTGGTTAACTAGTTTGGATCTGTGTTCTAGACAAACAAATGATATGATGCCCAATGTGCCATTAAACAATGCTGCTTGAGGCCAAAGGTTGTGCAATCTTTTTTATAGTGTCTTTCACTATTTTAGTTATGTGGTATGTGTATGTGTTAGGTGCAGTGTAATGAGATATGTGCAATGCTGTTATGTAAGTGTTGCAGAGATGGCTTTTTGCTGTCATTGTTGTTGTCAAGATATTTATGATGCAATTACTGAGTCCAAGACAAATTTCCCTAAGTGGGACAATAAAGTGTATTGTAGTGTATTTGTCCTCGGATGTGACAGTTCGCTTGTTGTTCACCTCAGCACAATTGTTGTTTTTACCCTTGTTCATTTCACAAAATTATGGCTTCAAAAGTTCTTTTGTTGCTCTGAGAATCTTACCAGTAGGTTTCCCCGGTGGTCTGAACTCAGGGAGAAGTGCACTTCCCAGGACTCTGTTGCTGAGGGCATTCACACTGGACATCAGACGAACATCATAAATCCTTGTGTGGGATGCAGTGCTCATATTCAGAGCCTGCTGAGTCCGATTTGCATTCCGTGTGGACAACCATTCAAACATATACATTTGTGTATGCAAAGCATGACATCTCCACCCTGAAAGACAGAAGCATCGGTGACAACAACAAAAAAGAATGTAAAGTCATACAGCAGATGCTTTCATCCAAAGCACAAGGAGGCATAACACTCAAAATAAATTGAAACAGGGACCCGAGTGAAATAATAAAGGTTTTTCAGGTTAATAGCTGAACCACAGCTTAATGCACAGCATCACTTAACAAAATATGTTTAGAGGTTAAACTTGCCTGGAATGAAACTGCATTGATGCTTGTGAAAGCTCTCCAGAGAGGAGGACCCTCTGCCACATCTGAGGACGTCCAGCGCTTTATCCCCTTTCTCCAGCTGTGCGCCTGTGTTGGTGTACAACTGCACACCGGGTGCATCCTGGATGCAGGGCAGGTGTTTCTGTTGCATCTTCCAGACATGAGACATGCTCTCATGATTGATGAGACGCAACCCTGTCGTGTCGGTGAGGTCCCACATGGAGTCCAGCAGTTGCTGGATGAGGGTGCGAATCTCCTCAACCCCTCGAATTCTCCTGCGGCAGTGCTTGGCCAGTTCACTGGTGGTAATACTTGCCAACACCTGACTTTGAGTAGGAGAGTGACCCCGCTGTTTTTTCATCATTTCTGCCCTCTTGGCCTGCCTCAGATTTTCAAAGTCGCCTTTGTCCCACTCAGAAATGCAGCTTGACAGTTTTGAGCAGAACGGGCCATACAGCGGATGGTGCTCAGTGGTCAGGCCCTCAGTGAAACGCCTCATGAAATGAAAGACGTCCAGTCTCACCGTGGATGTCCACGGACGAAACCAATGGAGAACCGGGCTCACTCCTATAAAAAAAAATAAAAAAATAAAATAAATCAACTCACCATAAATGCAATTTCTAAGCTATGTTATTGTAATTATTACCAGAGAGCCCATTATCAGCTGCATTAATATCCTGTAACAAAGCAAACGCATAAGAATTATCACAGCACCCATTGAAGGCAACACACCTGACTCACTGCAGCAGTCCCTGTCGACATATATGGCATCTGGCTCTGGCTCTCCAGCATCCCTGTACCTCCGAACAACGCCTTGGCACAGGTCATCAAGGCCAGCCCCCTCACCAGTGGTCAACACTGAATTCAGAACTTGGCCAAGTTCATTTCCAATGTTGGTCATCCACGACGCCGTGTTCTCGATGCCACCTGCAAGCTTTTTGGTGATCTAGAGAAGACATCAACAAATAAATGTAAATCATCATTTGATGAACAAAACATAGGTTGATGTGATTGTACCTTTCAGCTCGTCCAGATGGCCAAGAATCTCATTGGCATGGACTGTTTGGAACCACTGAGCCAGGGGCAGAGAATTGAAGGGGGGTGGCTGCTGGTAAACAGCAGGTTCTGACTGGGTGAGGACTCGTGGCTTTTTATGCAGCTCACAATCAGTGAGGTAGTCAATAATCCGCCTTGCCCACTCCTCACTGTGTATCTCCTGTAAGGCTTGCTGCAGATAGCTGGAGCTATTCCCAACTGTGCGTGGTCGCAACATTGTGACGCACTTCCTGTCCAGTGCCAGCTTTGTAGTCAGGACAGCTGGAAACCTGTTGCGGTGGGATGGATCAAGCTGCTGTAGGATGTCAATGCTCCAGGGGCAGACAGGGATCATGCAGTTACTGCATCTCGGGAAGTCTCCACCAATCAGATAATATCTGGAGTCGACATCGATCACCTCTCTCACTCTGTTGTATATCCCCGAGTGGTGCATCTTTTTGTTGCATTGTCTGCATTTCAGAGGGATTCCCCACATCCGCATTGGAGCCCACAGGAACATCCGCTGCCTACAATAGTGGAGTGGATCTGGAGGTGAGGTGGATCGAGTGGGGTTTGGAGGATAGTACCAGTTCTGTGGCCGGTTTTGTGTAAGTTGTCCTGTTAGATCGTAAAGAATTTGTGCAATCCACTCCTGGTCAGCCTCAATTATTTTTAAGAATTGCTTCGGCAAAAAACTTATCCAGTTCACTTCAGGAGGTCGCAGAGTGAGCAGGTGTTGTTGTGGTGATGTCTCTTGGGCTGTGGGAGGGGTAGGATCGGGGATGGGAGCAACTGATGGTTTGCTTTGTTGCTGTGGCGCCGGTGTTGTGTCTTGTTTTGTTGGTGCTGGAACATCCGTGGGTTCTGCTGGACAGCTTAAAATGTGAGCACTCTCTATACGATGTGACAATCCAACAGCTCCCCAGGCTGTTGCACCGCACTGCTCACACTGCTCCAGGACGTGGTAGTCTGACAGGTGTTGAGTGAAGTCCTCACACATCACTTCCTGACCACACATTGAACACATGATAGACTCGTCTCTGTCCATTGAGCCAGCGGATCGTCCAGCTGCTGCACTTGTGCTGGCAGCTTCATCTTGTCCCACTGCAGCAGCTCCACTGCCTGGTACATGAGGGGCTTTTCCAGCTGAACTAGCTGATGCTGTCGCAGCCTCCTCTGATGACTGAGGACAACAAAACTGGGTTGATATTAACGGTATATATTCCTGAAACCTAACAATGGTCTGCATCCATGTAATTATCTACTCACACTGCTTGACACTGACAAATCAAACTGTTTCCCAGTGCATTCGCTATAACACATTAAATGTTTAAACAATACAGCATGAGTGAGTGTAGTCAGGGAAAGAGGGCAGAGGACATACAACAAAATATTACACAATACACAACAATTCTACTGAGCTAATAAACCTTGAAACTTACTGTATTGAAAAATCAGAATGGGAATGTGCAAGAATATTCCAACTCCCAGGTTCTCTCTTGGACAATCAGAGAAATATTAAACATTCCTAAGAATAAAAATGAAACATTCCATAAAATAATAGTTGGTGTGTAACATCACCTACCTCATGATATCCACACTTGCAGGGGATCTTTTTCCCAGAAATATCAAATGTGTGAGGAATCTGACCAAACACAGGGGTCCGGGGACAAGCAGTAATCCGCTCGATGACAGCCCTCCATCTCCTGCTTCCCGGTCTCTGACCTGTTGAAAATGAATGCTTGCCCTGAGCATACAGGGTCATCACACCAGCCCAGTATGAGTCTGGTTCCCCAGTCTTCGTCATTTCTTCAGAAAAGGACAAGAAAATCAGCTACGATTAGGTAACAGCTGCAAATGGCCTGGCCCACTACATCAATGATCATCCATTGGAAAATAGTTCTATAGGGCAAATAGAAAACTGATGCTCCAGTCTTTTAGCTCCACTTAAGTGGGAAAGTAAATCTATAGCATTTATGTACCCTTATTGAAAGGAAAATTTACTTGAATTGCATTACATTGCAAAATGCACAACAGATTGCAGATTTAAATATATTACAGAGAATTGGAGAATATAAATATTAAATCTCATTCATAGGAATATATTGCCTACTGTACTGCGTATTTCCCAGTATGATAAATATTTTTTTTCTTTCTTAAGAGTAAGCTAACCTTAGCTTAACTCTGAAAACTACCCAGAAAATTACCCAGGTGCAAAACTAAAAGACCTGGGAATATATACGGGATAGATACCAGTAGCAATCCTTTGATTTAACACTTCAGCAAATATTTATTTATTCATTTATTTATTTATTTATTTTAATATGATCAGACATCGTCGATATTTATATAGAGACTCTTGTGGTGTGATAATAATAATAATGATACACTTGAACCAGCACACACATAAATACCACTCAAAAAATGCACTTTCCAACACATATATATTCATTTTAGTACTTACTTTTGATGTTTTGAAGGAAATAATCTTTCGGCACAAAGCTGTCGATCACACTGTAGCTCAGGGGTGGGGAACCCTGGTCCTGGAGGGCCGCAAACCTGCATGTTTTCCATGTCTCCCTGCTTCAACACACCTGAATTGAATCAAGATTCATGGCCAAGTCCAGCAGAAAGCCAGATACGAGCCTCATTGCAATCAGCTGTGTTGAAGCAGGGAGACATGGAAAACATGCAGGGCTGCGGCCCTCCAGGACCAGGGTTCCCCAGCCCTGCTGTAGCGGGTCCATGCAGCACTTCTGATTGGACCTGCGAGCTGCCAATCAAACAGCAGCTCGTGTCTGATTGGACAGCAGCTCTCCATCAAATCAGCAACCAGAAAGAATTGCATAGCAAGGGTCACTGCACCACTCTGAGGTCTGTCCTCCAAACTGTGGCGATTTCTCAACAGCTGATTGGCTTTTTTGTCCCACTGGGTTGGAAAATTCAGCATGAAATCATATATTATTAGACGCTGTTGCCCAAACATATGTACTTATGATGCACTTATATGTACTCATATGTTGTTCTATTAAATATTTACTGCTCTATTATTCCAGTGATATTATTAATATTATTGCTAATCCTCTATGATTAAAAAAAAATACAACAAGTTGCACCCTCTTGCCAGGATTTGCACCTGGAATCTTCCACCCGAAGGATGGCTGTGTTGCTGTTACACCACAAAAGTTGTGTTACTTGTTGTTTGTTTTCAGTGACAAATCAACACTCTTTTGACTTGTTACCATTTATCACTATTTTAACCTTTGCTTTAAAGCTGCAAAATTCAATTTTAACACAACAATACTTTGATTTAACACTTAAAAATAAAAAAATATGTTGAATTAATGAAACATCAAATACTGTCAGTTACACGCATAATTTAGACAAGAACAGAACAGACAGGAAGGTGTGTGTCCAGTATACACATAGAACACACCGCTGTATGTCCCAGTCTGTAAATGTCCTGGCCCTCCATCACTGACTATTCACTCTTTCATCATCTGAATGTTTATACACTGGAACATGGTCCTACTGTAAATGTCTAAAAGAAAACTGATGGATCTCTCTGTTAGCTCGAACTGGGAAAATAAATCTACCCATACAATACTGGAATTGCAATATATTGCAAAAATATACTAATATATTACAAAATATACAAATGATTGCTGCTTTCAATATATTGCAATGCATTGGCGATTATAAATATTAAAGCTCATAGATATCAGCAGTAATTCGTTCCGTTTATACATCATAACATTGTTTTGGATGTTTTAACAGGATCACACATCGCTAGTAACTATGTATCGACACTTGCAGTAGACGAGATTAAAGAAAATACACTTGAACCAGCACACGTACAGACTACTGACTTATACACACACACAAATAGACCACCACTTAAAAAATACACTTTAAAACACGTTTATGTTCACTTCAGTACTTACTTCTGACGTCTTGAATGAAATAAATCTTCCGTGCAGAGTTGTTGACAGCGCTGCAGCGGTTCCGTCAGCGCGTCTGGTTGCACCAATCTGCACGTCTGATTGGACCAGCGACCTGTCAGTCAAACAGCAGATCGCCATCCGATTGGACGACAGCCGTCACTAATCAGAAGCTGATTGGCTCCTTTGCCCCACCGTTAGGACCTCGGTTGGAATGTCTTTGATGTGTTAGGACTTGGGTAGGAACTATTAGGACTTCATTTGGCAGGCCATTTACTGCAAGGTGCGGCCACGACAACCCTGCTGTCCCCCTGCTGGTGAAGCTCAGAGCAGCAAGTGATCCAGAGAAAGTCGCAGTACGTCAACACAATATACCAGCTCCATGAAGAGCCAGAACAACTGACAAGATTCAGCTGGAGAGAGAACATTCACTTTTATACTCAGTGAGTTCAACTTTATTAAACTCCAAAACTCTTTACTTCATGAAACCGAAATGTTCAGCTGCTGATAAGTCGTTTCAAAAAGACTCAGATTCATTATAACTTCAAAATACATACAGTATGCAACGATTCACCACCCCCCGACACCCGCACCTCCTGACACAAAACACCAGATCCGTCCGCTCCACCCCAACATGCTGGGTCTCCTCTGAAACTAGAAACAAACGGAAAACCCAGCTTCACATTTCACAGCAGCACCTCAGATCATGTTTCTCGAACGCTTCTTCACCACATCTCAGAGCCACTCACACTGTTGGAGCCGAGGACTTCCGTCCGGCCGACTCCACCTGGTTCTTTGATTCTGTGCTTAGTATGAAAAACGCCAAAACAACTGACTTGAAAATATGTAGGTGCAATCCCACAGTGTCCAAGACTGTTTTGAAGTTCAGCCTTTGCAGAAGCTGCTTTAACCTCAAGGTGAGAAAGTTAATCTGTAATCTGCTGCCATCTTGTGGTCAAACTGAGGAACTAAATCTGATCTCTGAGCCACGTCACAGTGTGACCACGTATTTCCTGCTCTGAGCTTCACCATCAGGGGGAGAGCAGGGTTGTCGTGGCCGAGTGGTTAAGGCGATGGACTAGAAATCCATTGGGGTCTCCCCGCGCAGGTTCGAATCCTGCCGACAACGAGAGATTTAATCATGCCGAACCTCCTGAAAACAGTGAAGGTCGGATGATGTTCTGTAGTCTCCTGATTTTACCTGAGTGCACCTTCGGAGTGAGTTAGCAGGTGATTGGCTGAGAGGTAGCAGGGGGCGGGGCAATGGCGTGTTGAGACAGAGTGGAAGTCGTTAATCTAATTGCAGTTCATGCTGATAGACTTAATAATTAACTAGTTTAGGCGAGTTCAGACCCTTCTCCCACGTCACTGCACGAGTTTGTTTTTCAGTTCGTTTTTCTTCACCCTTCCGTAAGAAAACAGTTCTTCCTCCCCCCTCAGCTGGCTGTGTCCTGACTCTCTGCTCCGTGGAGGTTTCTCGTTCGTCCTCTGACTGGCTCATGCAGTCAACTCCTTGGTTCTTGTTTGCAGACCGTTCACTTTGTTTGCTCTGGAAAATCTCCAGCTTTCCAGCTGGTTTGGTGACGCCGTCTGAGTTCTGAAGGTTCAGTTCTGGCTGAGAATCGTCTCACACTCAACACACGGAGCTCTCAGCTCTGCTCACAAAGTCAGGATTGTACTGGAGCACAAATTGTGCTTCTGTGTCCCGGAGTGAGAAACTGAAACAAAAGTTGAAAGAACTCAGACTCTGTTTTAACGGTTAGAATTCAGAAAAGCTGCTTCTTGTCTGTTGGAGGGTTCAGATGAACTTTGACCTCACTGTGAGGAAGTTAATCTCTAATCTGCTGCCATCTTGTGGTCAACCTGAGGAACTAAAGCTGATCTTTCCAGTATTTTCTGAAGCTCCACGTCTCCCATGAATCTCCAGATGGAGGAAAAGCTCACAGACTGACGGTTGTTTTCCAGACTGGAGGAGATGTGAATGATCTACAACAGATTCTAGTCTGTGATCCATCATGGACGAGTGTCGGAGGGAAATGAACGACTCCACATAATATTTGATCATGTTTCTGTGTGTGGATCATTTCCTGTTCTGAGCTTCACCAGCAGATTTCACTTCTGTGAGAACAGATAATCACTTTTAACTATTGAGTTGCGGGGTAGTTCAACATGATTGAAGCTCACGTTGTCGGCAGGATTCGAACCTGCGCGGGGAGACCCCAATGGATTTCTAGTCCATCGCCTTAACCACTCAGCCACGACAACCCTGCTGTCCCCCTGCTGGTGAAGCTCAGAGCAGCAAGTGATCCAGAGAAAGTCGCAGTACGTCAACACAATAAACCAGCTCCGTGAAGAGCCAGAACAACTGACAAGATTCAGCTGGAGAGAGAACATTCACTTTTATACTCAGTGAGTTCAACTTTATTAAACTCCAAAACTCTTTACTTCATGAAACCGAAATGTTCAGCTGCTGAGAAGTCGTTTCAAAAAGACTCGGATTCATTATAACTTCAAAATACATACAGTATGCAACGATTCACCACCCCCCGACACCCGCACCTCCTGACACAAAACACCAGATCCAGATGCGCGCTCCGGCTGGTCTGATTGAGTTAAGTTTCGTTTTGTCCGCCATTACTCCGCCAGATGCTTAGTGAGCAACATCTTCCAGAAAGTCAGAACAGACTGGCTTCTAGCACTGCCACAGCTCCACACAGACTCCACCAGGGAAAAGAAACGTACATTTTACTGGAGCGCTGCCACAGGAGCGAGGAAGGAGTTCCCCTCTTCCGTGCACGCGAGCCACAGGGACGAGTTTTTCACTAAGCTGCATTACACCCAAGGCCTGCAGGGGGCGCTGTTTTGCATAAAACGTGTAAACTCCTTAATGCACCTTTAAAGCTCCCATATGATGCTATTTTTCAGTCACGTCATGCAGGTCACAGAAGCCCAAAAACATAGTATATAAGTTTGTTTGCCCCAAATTCATCCTATGTTCGGAGTTTGGGCGGTTTGAAAAGTGGCTCTGAGGAGCCCTCGTCAGAACAGGGTGTTTTTCACAGCCTACTTTCCGGGATGCACTTGAACTTGACCTCACAGTGAGGAAATTAATCTGTAATCTGCTGCCATCTTGTGGCAAAACTGGGGTACTACATCTGTTCCATCGTGTCACTGCACCGTGCTTCTATTTGTGAATCACTTCCTGCTCTGAGCTTCACCATCGGAGGGAGAGCAGGGTTGTCGTGGCCGAGTGGTTAAAGCGATGGACTAGAAATCCATTGGGGTCTCCCCGCGCAGGTTCGAATCCTGCTGACAACGTGAGCTTTAATCATGTTGAACCTCCTGAGCACCATGGTGTGTGCTGATGCGACCACTGGTGTGTGGCTGCTCCTCGTCCAGTTGTGTTGTTCTGTTACTGCAGTGATGATCGTGAGAAAACTTCCCTTTGGTGCAGAAGCTGGGTTACATCATGACCCAGGGTCTCATACATGAAAAGCATGAACTCCACCACTGAGCGACCCCCCTCTGAGTGAAGGAGGAGGGACTCAGTCCTATGACTACTGGTTCATGGTTCTCTATTCGACCAGTTGCGCTCCGTTTACCAGAAATTATGATCTTTTCCGTCACCGGGAAGTTCACCGTAATTAAAGACTCAGTTGTCGGCAGGACTGTAATCTGCTGCCATCTTGTGGTCAAACTGTGGAACTAAATCTGATCTCTGAACCACGTCACAGTGGGACCACGTATTTGCTGCTGTGAACTTCACCAGCAGGGGGGGGGGAGCAGGGTTGTCGTGGCCGAGTGGTTAAGGCGATGGACTAGAAATCCATTGGGGTCTCCCCGCGCAGGTTCGAATCCTGCCGACAACGAGAGATTTTTCATTCTCAACATCCTGAAAACAGTGAAAAGAGACACTTCAGCAGACTTCCTGTGTAATGACTTCCTGTAAATCCACCAGCCAGCTTTCCTGTTACTGGTTACAATCAATGAACACACTGTGATTTAGATTTCTCTCCTATGAGACCAGATGAACGTGTGATTTGAGTTCAAACTGAAGTGAATAGGATCCTTCAACCATGTATTGTTATCTACTGAGTTACAGGAAAGTTCAGCATGATTAAAGCTCGCGTTGTCGGCAGGATTCGAACCTGCGCGGGGAGACCCCAATGGATTTCTAGTCCATCGCCTTAACCACTCGGCCACGACAACCCTGCTGTCACCCTGCTGGTGAAGCTCAGAGCAGGAAGTGATCTACAAATACAAAGAAGTGGCGGTGACTCTGTGGAAACGTTCAGAGATCAGATGTAGTTCCTAGTAGTAGTTGTAGTTGCACCTTTTGCAGAGCTGCACTTAGTGACACAGAGTGATCAGTCTTCTCTAAAATAACAGGAGTGATATGTAATCTGTGGAGTTTCCTTTTCTGGGTTTACAAGAAGTTACAGCCCCAACCAGGCATATGGACGTCTTCCAGTCATCCACAATATGTTAATTGTTTAAATCTTTTTCCTATTTGTGAGAGATATCCAGTTTGTGGTAATTCACAGAGGAACCAAGGATTGTGTAGAAGATGCTATGAACTGATTTCTACTTTTACACCTGAGAAAGAATCTCTCCACCTCACTGTGGAACATGGACAGAGGAAGAAGTGATCTGTGAGGACACATGTCTCATCTGTGGATGCCCCAAAAAACGGTCTTCAGGGATGTTTAATGTCTCCTGCAGTTGCTGGACGGACAGAGACCCAGTGGATTTCTGGTCTGAACCACTCGACCCTGCTACCTGCAGTATCGTCACTCTGACAGTTTGAGTTCCTTCACTAGCTTAGCTTAGCTTAGCATTAGCATCAGTGATGTCCTCTCCTCCTCGTCCTTCTCTTTCTCTTGCTCAGGTGTTCTTGATGTTTGGTTCCTCCTCGGCCTCCATGAGTGAAGACGGTTTATGTCTGGAACTTGTGTTTCTCACGTCTCTGCTGTTATTTCAGTGCTGTTTCAGGTCGGACGACGTCCTGTAGTTTCCTGATTTTACCTGAATGTTACCTGAACCCGTCTGAGTTCTGCAGGTTCGGTTCTGGCTGCAGCGTGAACTCACCCTCAACACACTGAGCTCTCAGCTCTGTTCGCAAAGTCAGGATTGTTCTTGTGTACAAATTTCACCTTTTGTGTCCCGTAATGAGAAACCGAAACAAAAGTTTTAAAAATTCAGACTCTGTTTTCACGGTCAGGCTTCAGAAAAGCTGCTGCTGGTCTGTGTGCCGCCTCCTCTTGCGCTGAAAGAGACGTAACTCAGTGGTGCAGTGGATACTTGCCATGGATGAGACCCTGGGTCATGAACAGTTGCTTCAACAGCACATAGAAACAAACCTGTCTCATTAACGCAGTTCTTCCTGAAAGGACTTCTGCTGTTTGAATATATTTAACCAGACGTTTATCTGTTCACATAGGAGTGAAATCCAAACATTAGTGTGTCACTGAAACTGTCCACAAACACTGGAACCAGTGAATGAGTGACAGGAAACCTGACTGGTGGATTTACAAGAATCCATTTCACAGGAAGTCTGCTGAACTGTTTCCAGCAAACATCATGGTTTTCAGGAGCTTCAGCATGATTAAAGCTCACGTTGTCGGCAGGATTCGAACCTGTGCGGGGAGACCCCAATGGATTTCTAGTCCATCGCCTTAACCACTCGGCCACGACAACCCTGCTCTGCCCATGATAGTGAAGCTCAGAGCGGGAAACGATCCACACATATAAGCACAATGCAGTCACATGATGGAACTGATGGAGTTTTGCCACAAGATGGCAGCAGATTCAGTAAATCTTACCATGAGTATGAAGATGTGCACATCCTCCAAAGAGAACCGTGACCTCCCACTGGTTCCAAGTGTCCAGGCTGTAAGCCGCAGGAAAAGGCTCTTCTGGACTTGTAGGCTCTCCCAAACCAGCGTTCCTCGCTGAACGAATCGTGTCAGTTGCGCTGAGGAACCAGCTGATCAATTCCGTGTTTTCAGTTGGAGGATTCACACTGAAGTTTCCACAACAGGCGAAGTCAGACAGACAGAGAGATCAGGGGAAACACGTCTGCCTGCGTGAGAGTCGGAGAGAAGAGGCAAACCTGGATCTCATGTTGACGCTTTCCTCCAGCTTGGAGAATCGGCCAGGCAGGAGCCCATCACTGCAATCAGCTGCTTTACATCTGGGAGAGACCTGAAGCCGGAGCAGAGCACAGCTGCTTCCAGCCCGCAGTGTGGACAGAGCATCTGAGTCGTGATCGACACTGCCTTCAGCAGGATTCAGACCGCTGCAGGGAGACCCCGATGGTTTTCTGATGAACTGAAGAGCTTCTTCAACTAAAGAGGCAGAATTTCAACGAATTAAAAAGATGAGAAAACTGGAGTAAAATCCAGGCAGCTGTCGGCGCAGTCCTACTGTATCTCAGACTGTTTGAAGTTCAGCCTTTGGAGAAGCTGCTTTAACCTCAAGGTGAGAAAGTTCATCTGTAATCTGCTGCCATCTTGTGGTCAAACTGAGGAACTAAATCTGATCTCTGAACCGCGTCACAGTGTGACCACGTATTTCCTGCTCTGAGCTTCACCGTCAGGGGGACAGCAGGGTTGTCGTGGCCGAGTGGTTAAGGCGATGGACTAGAAATCCATTGGGGTCTCCCCGCGCAGGTTCGAATCCTGCCGACAACGAGAGATTTAATCATTCTGAGCCTCCTGAAAACAGTGAAAAGAGACACTTCAGCAGACTTCCTGTGTAATAACTTCCTGTAAATCCACCAGCCAGCTTTCCTGTCACTGGTTACAATCAATGAACACACTGTGATTTAGATTTCTCGAGACCAGATGAACGTGTGATTTAAGTTCAAACTGAAGTGAATAGAATTCTTCAACCACGTATTGTTATCTACTGAGTTACAGGAACGTTCAGCATGATTAAAGCTCACGTTGTCGGCAGGATTCGAACCGGGAGACCCCAATGGATTTCTAGTCCATCGCCTTAACCACTCAGCCACGACAACCCTGAACATCTGATTCAAGTTTAAAATGCAGTAAACTATTCGAAGAAACACCTCATGGATGCGCTGGGACTCATCACCAGTGATGTTTCTCGGGGTCATCTGGTGTTTCGGGTCTCTCAACATCATACACCCTCACCCAGGCGACCCAGCCGGGGGTGATCAAGCCCCGACTTGCGTCCCAGTAGCAGCCCACGGGTCTGCCCTCTTCATCCAAAGCCACCGGGTGGCCTTTTCAGCGGCTTTGCTTGCGGACTTGATGGCCCTCTTCTTTGCCACTCCTGCGATGCCTGGGTGGCTCAGGATCTTGCACAAGGACCGTCCTGCAAATCCCCTGCAGCCTGCCTCTATGGGCTCGTAGAAGGGCCTCCAGCCTGCCCTTCTCCACCAGTTCCTGGTCCTTGGCCCTCTTCCTCTCATTTGCTTCCTCCATGTTTTCTTCCCAGGGCACTGTCAACTCCAGTATGATCAGCTGTTTTGTAGACTGAGAGGTCATGATCATATCTGGATATCTGGAGTCCCTGTATTGTAAGGCTTCTCCAGTGCGTGCCACCTGGAACTCTTCTGTGAGGGCCCTGAGAGGAAGCTGCAGGATGTTACTTGTTCCATACAGGGCAGCGCTGGTAAGGCTGCGGGGAAGGCCCAGCCACTTTCGAAGAAAGCCACTGATCTTCCTCTCTAGGGTCTCCACTGCTGTCCTTGGGACTGCATAAATGAGCAGGGGCCACAGGATTGAATGCTGGTAGATCCAGGCTTTAAACCTACCAGGAAGGCCAGACTTGTCGACCTTGGTGAGCCAGGTTCCAAGCTCTGCACTGGTCTTCTGTGTGGCTGCTGACTCCTTCAGGGTGGAGTCAAAGAGTTTCCCCAAGCTCTTGACGGGTTGCTCCATGATGGTTGGGAGTTCCTGAGATGGAAAATGAGAATTTGTCAGTCACCTTCCCTTTCCTCAGCACCATGGATCTTGATTTGGAGGGCTTAAAACCCATCCTTGCCCAGGCGATGAGTCTTTCGAGCCCTTGTTGGATCCACCTGCAAAGAAGTTCGGCATGATTAAAGCTCACATTGTCAGCAGGACTCGAACCTGCGCGGGGAGACCCCAATGGATTTCTAGTCCATCGCCTTAACCACTCGGCCACGACAACCCTGTTCTCCTGCTGCTGGTGAAGCTCAGAGCACGAAGTGATTCACAAATGCAAAGAAGCAGCGGTGACTCTGTGGAAACATTCAGAGATCACATGTAGTTCCACAGTTTGACCACAAGATGACCGCAGATTGCAGATTAACTTTCTCCAGAGTTCATCCCAATGGGTTTCTTTTTTTTCTTTTTCTTTTTAACAGATCTTATTGTTTTTATGCACAAACAAAATTAACAAACTGAGCAAACCCCCCCATAAACCATCAGACAGCATCTGATCCATTTACACAAAAAAAGCAAAATATGGTCGAATTAACCTGAACAGGAGTGACGACAAAGTGACTAATAGTGAAACTAAGTTCAGTGAAGTAACATTAAAAGAGTTCTACTTTGTCTCAGGTCCACGATGTGAAGTCGAAGTGAGGAACAAGCAGTCATCAGAAGCCGCTGAGTTTGGGTGTGACAGCGGGAGACTTCATTCAGGAAACTGTCTGCCCCTCAAGAGCACATGCAGGGTTATGACTGAGGAACAGTGTCCAAATGGTTAAAAGGAAAATGTCTTTCCCTTTACTGCAGCTTGTAACCTTTCATGAGGCGGGATGTTCAAGAGCTCCCTGTATCAGAGCCGATGCTGGGTGGGAGAGCCTTGACCCAGTGAGGCAGCATCCACTGAGCAACTGGGAGGAGATCTTGTTTTAGCGTAGGCCCAGGAGGAAAACGCCAGGGTCCTTCTTAATATCAGTATTTAATATCCTGCTGAGTTCTTTTGAAATAAGTGACCAAAAGGAATTAACATTCCCAGAAGTAGTGGAAACGCGTCCCTCTCCGAGCTGCTCTTGGTGCATGAAGGCGAAACGCCGTGGTCAGTCTTCTCTAAAGTAACAGGAGTGATATGTAATCTGTGCAGTTTCCTATTCTGGGTTTACAAGAAGTTACAGCCCCAACCAGGCATATGGACGTTTGCCAGTCATCCTCAGTATATTGACTGTTCAAGTCTTTTTCCTATTTGTGAGAGATATCCGTATGTGGTAGTTAACAGGAACCAAGGACTGTAGAAGGATGCTATGAACTCGGGGTGGGCCATATGGGAAAAAGTAGTATCTCAATAATGTTTTTTAATTTCACGATAACAATAATCTGGCGATATCCCTTAAAATGTGACTTTTTTCCCTCAAAAAACCGATGTATTTAAATATTTTTTGAAATTCTCTCTTTATTTGAAAGGCACGTATCTTTCTTACATTTTCAATGCACCGAACATCTCTTGCAACCATCCATACATAACAAGATCCACGGTGAGGGATTCCATTAAAGTTCGGGTTTTTTTCCAGACAGATCTTGAATGCTTAATTGTGAAGAGTCTCAATGTCTCTGTCCTTGTTGCCTCTCAAGTTTTCTTGTTTAAGTCATTCACTGTTGTAACACATATCCAATATAACACAAAACAGAACAGAACAGGGAGCTTACAGTAGAATAGAATCATTAAAGAAAAAGAGGGGTCATCACATATTTTCAGTCAATTCAAATAAAATAGGATCTCACAGGTTTAATGTACTCAGTCCGTTGAGACCGTACTGATGTAAATTCTCTATTTACACAACAGCTCTTTTTTATTTTCAAAGTGCAGGATACAAAACACTCATTGCACACAAAAACGTTCTGACCTTCTGCAAAACACTCACAACAAAATTTGATGACTAACTAGTCACAGGAGAATACGCCATAAGGTCTACTCCATCTATATTATCTTACACACGCTTTTGTAAAAACAAGTAAATAAATAAATAATAATAACTTAAGATTTCTAACAAATACCAATAAATTAAAGTGCCATTAAATTGTAAACAAAAATGTTAAATCAATTAGAAAAACAATAACCAAGTAACGTCGCTACAGCAGCACTGTCATACAGATTTGGCTCAAACTGTGCAGGAAGAAATTAAGGTGAACAGTTCATGATGCTTTACTTCAGCTTTTTAGCCAAAAACACACGTCTGTCTCCAGCGCCAGGCTTCAGTGAAGCCCTGACAGGTTCCAACAGTCCCTCCTGTGCTGAAGGCCCTTTCTGAAGCGCTGCTTGAGGCGGGCATGCAGAGATATTTTCTGGCCAGTTTTGCCAGCCTGGGGAACTTTGCCTCTTGTGATTCCCGCTGGAGAGGATGGACATCACTGCCCACCTCAGGGGTCAGCAGGCAGCTCTGGAGCTCATTTTCAGTAGAAGTGGCAGCGGACTCCCCTGATCGTGTGCCTTGTTTTCTGAAGTAACACCCAAATGATCTTTTGACCTTTTTGGGTGGCTCCCTGGTGTTGTCCTCCCCTGCTGCACCTTTTGCCGGGGTGCCCTGAGCTGCAGTGGTAGAAATGCGGCCTTGCTCAGTTTCCATGGCCAGCAGCTCCGTGGTGATGGCTGATGAAGCTGCTTCAGCCTGGTGTGCATCACTGCAGCGGTTTTTGAAGCGGGGGTCGAGGTCAGTGTCGTCTTTGTACTTCGTGTTCAGGATGACGGCGCTTTCTGTCTTCACCCAGCACATGACGGATGGCCTTCTCTTGTTCAACCGCTCAGTCATGCGCTGTCTGGAGCGCCATCTTGTGGGTGATTCAGTGATTAGTTTGTGGTCAGGAAGCTTCAGTTGTTCTTGAGCATCACTGAGGGCTTTCTTCAATTTCCAGCTGCTGGAAAAATCCCCCACCGCCTTCTTACAAACTCCAACGGCACGGTCCACTCTTGGATCACACATGCTCCTCTCTGGAAAACATGTCATCCAAAAAAAAAAGACACATCTGTTAACTAATTAAACATGTTGTCTATTCTGTAAATACCCAAAAGAGACGGTCTTCAGGGATGTTTAACGTCTCCTGCAGTTGCTGGACGGACAGAGACCCCATGGATTTCTAGTCTGAACCACTCGGCAGTTTGAATTAGTTCACTAGCTTAGCTTAGCATTAGCATCAGCGATGTCCTCTGTCCTCTCCTCCTCGTCCTTCTCTGTCTCTTGCTCAGGTGTTCTTGATGTTTGGTTCCTCCCTGGCCTCCATGAGTGAAGACGGTTTCTGTCTGGAACTTGTGTTTCTCACGTCTCTGCTGTTATTTCAGTGCTGTTTCAGGTCGGATGATGTTCTGTAGTTTCCTGATTTTACCTGAATGCACCTTCAGAGTGAGTTAGCAGGCGATTGGCTGGGAGGCAGCAGGGGGCGGGGCAATGACGTTTTGAGACAGTCTGGAAGTCGTTAATCGAATTGCAATTCATGCTGATAGAAGTATTTTTAACTAGTTTAGGCGAGTTCAGATCCTTCTCCCTCAGAAAAGCTGCTGCTTGTCTGTTGGAGGGTTCAGATGAACTTTGACCTCACTGTGAGGAAGTGAAGCTATAATCTGCTGCCATCTTGTGGTCAACCTGAGGAACTAAACCTGATCTTTCCAGTATTTTCTGAAGCTCCACGTCTCCATGAATCTCCAGATGGAGGAAAAGCTCACAGACTGACGGTTGTTTTCCAGACTGGAGGAGATGTGAATGATTTACAACAGATTCCAGTCTGTGATCCATCATGGACGAGTGTCGGAGGTTGTTGGAGGGAAATGAACGAATCCACAGCGTGACGATGTATTTCCTGCTCACAGGCAGAGGGACAGCAGGGTTGTCGTGGCCGAGTGGTTAAGGCGATGGACTAGAAATCCATTGGGGTCTCCCCGCGCAGGTTCGAATCCTGCCGACAACGTGAGCTTTAATCATCCTAAACCTCCTGAAATCAGTTAAGCTGGCTTCTTGTAAATCCACCAGTCAGGTTTCCTGTCATTCATTCACTGTTTGCAGTCAGTAATCAAACTGTGATTTCGATTTCATTCCTGTGTGAACAGATGATAATCTGATTCAATTTGAAACTGTACTAAACAGGATCCATCGAGCAGGTATTCAGGTACGGGGAAGTTTGGCGTGATTAGTGCTGACTTGAACCTGAGACCCCAATGGATTTCCAGTCCCTTCTTTTTTAAGATTAGATGTTGTTTAGGTCACAGTACTTAACCCACGCCACTGCACCAGGTGCTCCACCTCCTCTCTGGAGTTGGACTCGTCGTTGTCGGAGATGCGGAGTGTGTAGCCGAGCAGTCGTACGTCAGCAGAGTGAACAGGAGGGGGCTCAGCACCCAGCCTGGGGGCGAGCCGGCGCTGAGGCCGATGGAGGAGATGGTGCTGTGGATCCTGAGTTCCAAGTTACAACGTTTCCCCCAGTACTGCATACCCTTTGGGATGGGGCACTGGTTGCTGGGATTGATAAGTATGCCTTTGCCAGCTTGCTCAGTCTGGGAAAGTTTTCTTCATGCAGTTTCCACTGAAGTGGATCAGAATCTGCATCAGTTTCTGGTGCCAATAAGTATGCAGACAGTTCACCTCTGACTTTACCTTCATATGTCTGGGCGTCTGTCTCAGGAGCGCTCTTTTTAAAGAAGCTACGGAGAGATTTCCTTTTCTTTGCGTGGGGCTCAACCACAGCATCACCTGGACTCTCAGATCTGTCCACTGCAGGAGTAACACCTGTTGGGACGGCTCGGTGCTGCATGGTACACAGCTCAGTGATGGCTCTCTGTTTTAGTTTTTCAATCTTGTCTGGCTCAACATAAGTTGTGCGGAACCTGGGATCAAGCAGTGTTGCAGTGCTGAGAAGATCTTGAGTTGCAGGATCGCTGTAGTTTTGGTGAAGGTAGTTTAGCACATCAGTTCTGATTTTAGTTGTGAGCTCAGTGTCTCCCTCCGCTTGCCTTAACAGGCTGCGATTAAAGAGGTGCACTGTGGGTTTTAAGAAAGCTATACTGACATCTCTCTCACCAGAAAAGGCATCGGTAAAGTCATGCAGTGGCTTTCTGGCTTTGTTTACAGACTCTAAAACATCAGCGTCCTGCCATGGAGGCACTAAGAGCCGTGTTTTCTTGTCTGTGCCCAAGATTTGTCCAGTTGCCTTTTCCTGCTCCAGTGTGCGCTCCATCATTTGCTGACGTGACCCCGTCTTGCCGGGGATTCTGAGATGAGTTGATGTGGAGGGAGGACAAGTTCCGCCGGCGCTGCTGCAATGTGTCTCCGCTTCTTCCAGCTGAAGGAGAAGGCGCTCACAGCTTTTCTGCACCCTCCAACTGCACGTTCGATGCGATCGTCCTCACGAGCTTTTCCTGGAAACACAAAGAAGTATTTATACACATAGTATTACAAGAATTAACAAAATGTTGCCCACTACATTAGTACACATAATCAGCAAGAGAAAAAAAATGTTGCGTGCTCAAGTGGTGCAATAGCACAAAAAACCCCAGCAAAACAGTAATTAAAAACATGTCCATTAATCAAGGAAGTTATAGATTTGATACCAATATTGTGCCTGATTGTGAGACATGTCAACTGTTATTGCTGGACTGAGTGTTTATGTGTGGTGTGTTCTCTTTTTAAAACATTTGTTTATAGAGTAAGTATGAATTATGCATTTCTCTTACCTATTGCTTTGTGAAGCCTGTGCCCAAAGCAGCTGCGATGGGTCCGCTGGTTTAGCTTCCGGGCTTTTGTCATGTTTGTTCACTGTCTGTAGTCATACACACCATGTTCCCCTCAGGTGCTCTGTAAGCTGCAGCTGTTGAGATCCCAGTTCGGGTCGATGTAATGCGCTGTTCAGCTCATATACGGTTGCAGTGATCGACTGGACCAAAGGTCTGTAGTAGTAGAAAAGAACGTAGCTGTGTGTAGCTGTTCATAAAGTGCTTGACGAGTTTCGTTGTACAGTTTTGGTAGCGCAACCTCCGCAAAGCATTTACGACTCGGTGGTTGGCATTTTGGATCCAAGACAAAGCCAGGCTTTTCTGCTGTGTAAACAGGAACCATGTCCATCCCGATGAGAACAGCCACAGCTTCTGTCATCTGCTTCCGCCACGCTCCTCTCTTGTTGTCAGAAACTGCATGAGAAAATGAGGCGGCTGCAGTTTGTGTCTTCACGGTGCGGTCCTGGTTGCTTCTGCTTGAGCGAGCCATGCTACACTCCCGAAGCTGCCAACATTGCTCCTATTTTGTAGCGTGCTTTGGCCGGAGATGCTGACTGAGGCTTGTTGTGGTGCGACTCTGAGTATGGATGGCAGTTCGGCAAACCTTGCACTGGACTGTAGTTTGCTCCACGTCGGTCTTGTCAAAGCCGAACCAGCTCCATATGATTGACGTTACATGAGTCCCTTTTTTCGGCACCAACTCTTCGTTTACGCGGGAGGCCATAGCGTGAGCGGCATTAGCGAAGTGAGCAGGACAGACGTGCTAGGAGGAGGCGGCGGACGGACAGCGCTTCGGTCAAAAAAGGTAGAAAACGAAACTGTAACTATTCATTTAAGCTCGGCTCGATTTTATGATTATGCAGTTTTTCCAAATCTTCGAGTTTTAAAAAGGCAAATTAATCAAATTAATTTGATTTATCGCCCAGCCCTACTTTAACCTCAAGGTGAGAAAGTTAATCTGTAATCTGCTGCCATCTTGTGGTCAAACTGCTGCACCGCCAGGAGGTGTGCAGGGTTGTCGTGGCCGAGTGGTTAAGGCAATGGACTAGAAATCCATTGGGGTCTCCCCGCGCAGGTTCGAATCCTGCCGACAACGTGAGCTTCAATCATCCTGAACCTCCTGAAAACAGTGAAAAAAACAGTTCAGCAGGCTTCCAGGATAATGGGTTCTTATAAATCCTGTTACAGTCAATGAACACGCTGCAGTTTAGATTTCACTCCTGTGAGAACAGATGAACAACTGATTCAAGTTGAAACTGCAATAAAAAGGATGCGTCTACCAGCGACTGTTATCTATGGGAAAGTTCAGCATGATTCAATCCAGCGCTGCCCACAGGATTCGAACCTGCGTTTACCAATCGGTCACAACACCCCTATTCTGTTGTGGCGAGTGGTTTAGGTGATGGACTGGAAATCCATGGGGGGCTCCCCACACAGGAGGATCCTGAGGCGTTCCCAGGCCGGGCGAGAAACATCCAGCCTCCATCCAGCATGTCCAGGGTTCTCCCTGACAGATGAAGTCTCATTCCAGTGTGGTAGTTGAAAGCTCAAGAGATGTAGAATCTTGTCCACCTTCTTTTAAATTCCCAAGATTAACAACAACCCAGCTGGATGGCCACTAGAGGCAGCAGATCACATGATGGCACATGACCCCTTTTTAAGATTCCGGAGGAAAACACCCTGAATTCAGGTCAGAGAAAGCGGACTGGACTGAAAATGACCACATAACAGTAGAGAAACGAAAAATTGCTTTTGGTGTTGGTGATTTTGTGATTTGGTGATTTGGTGAAGTAGTGACTGAGAAACATGTGATCCGAGGTGCTGTCTGTGAAATGTGGAGGTAGGGCTGGGCGATATGGCAAAAAAACAAAAAAGATCACGATTTTTTTTCATATAATTCAATCTCGATTAT
Source organism: Salarias fasciatus (assembly GCF_902148845.1). Taxonomy (NCBI): domain Eukaryota; kingdom Metazoa; phylum Chordata; class Actinopteri; order Blenniiformes; family Blenniidae; genus Salarias; species Salarias fasciatus. The sequence continues at coordinate 856,145 of NC_043753.1, forward strand.
AATCACGATATGTTATATTGTTTTTAAACCAGTTTTAAAGCATCTGCACTGAAAACTAGAACTATAGAATAGTTTAACATTTTATTAACGAACCAAGTAAATAGCAATGCAAATTAAATAATATAAACATAGAAAAATATAAGAACAATCTCACTGAACACTGCAGTAAATGGGAAAAAATAATCTAGCACCAAGATAATAAAATCTTGCGATGCACCGTTTTTTTTTAGTAAAAGAGAAGAACTGAACGATCGTTAGTTAAAGGTGCATTAAGGAGTTTTTCAACTTTAAAAATACTTATTTTCCACCATAAATATGTTACACGTTTTTAATGATGTGTACAATGTGTCCTGATATATTCATTACCAGAACCTCTAACAGGCTAAACTGTCACTTGAAAGTCACAGTGCCGGTCCGGCTCCAGAATTTGTTTTGGGGAGAATTTGAAAGGAATGACGTAATGCGCGCTCCGGCTGGCCTGATTTAGTTAGGTTTCATTATGTCCGCCATTACTCCACCAGATGCTTAGCAGCAACAGCTGAGCAGGATCTTCCAGAAAGTCAGAACAGACTGGCTTCTAGCACTGCAGCTCCACACAGACTCCACCAGGGAGAAGACACTTACATTTTACTGGAGCGCTGCTAAAAGAGCGAGGAAGGAGTTCTCCTCTTCCGTGCACGGGAGCCACAGGCACGAGTTTTTCACTAAGCTGCATTACGCCCAAGGCCTGCAGGGGGCGCTGTTTCGCATAAAACGTGCAAACTCCTCAATGCACCTTTAAAGTGTGACAGTTTTCAGCCCTGAGGATTTTAGTTGCTATAAAAGATTAAATTGAAGAAGGTGATTTAGAATGTAAACATTATTTTCAAGTTATGATGCTAAATATGCTGCTGCCATCATTAATGCTTGCATCAAATGTACAAAATTTAAATAATCTAGATTGGACAGATTAGACTTAAAATGTTACAGTACACAACTACAATAATATAAAAAAATAGACAAAAGTAATCGTTTCTCTCCTCTTAGCATGTTGCTTGTATGGTGCAGTGGCCTGAAAAGACGACGCTGGCTACGTTTACGTGCAGTCAATATTAGAGGTGTCCCCGACTAAGAATTTCCATAGTCGAATCTGATTCGTCCGATTCTGCCAATAGTCGACTGATAGTCGAATCTATCATCTTGTTTGGGGGAGCGGGGGGGGGGGGGGGGGGGGGGGGGGGGGGGGGGGGGGGGGGGGAGTCGGAGCAGCGCAGCACAATGCAGAGCGGTGCTCACACAGCACACGGAGCGTCGGGGCACCTATACCCACAGCCGGCCCTGATTGCACTAATAATAATAAAAAATACAAATAATAATAAAAAAAAAAAAAATAGCGCAGGCAGGTAAAACAACACTTATTTTTTTCCTACACACTGAAACACAGACTGGAACAAAGTGTCGATAACTCTAAACATCAAACAAATGAAATATAGTTCAAATGACCAGAACCAAACCCTCTTCTAACAAACGGGCTAAAGCATGTCATTTATTTGTATCTATAATCTCTGCAGATAAGCTCACATTTTTTGGCTGAACAGTTTCTCACATTATCTGCTCAAATTAAATGAAAGGCTTAATTGCACTGTGTCGGTCCGTTTCGCAGCGCAACATCCATGCAAAAACAAACACTAAATTAAATAGAATTAGCCTTTTAGATAAATAAAAAATAGTAATATAATAATAACCTAAAATATTACAATTAAACGAAATAAAAGTCAGCATTAAAAATGAGAACTGAGTAACAGAACCGTCTTTTATTAGCCCAATTATCTGGCTACTGACCCATTTAATGTGGAAAGCCATGTTGTTGTGAAGTGATATGAAAGGACACAATTTGCATTTGACTTTTTTTGGATCATCTTTGACTTGGTCTGAGGTTCTGTTTTTTTTTTTCCTGACATTTTGAGCCTTTTAAAGTTCAGCCAAATCACCACCGAGATGCTGCTCTGTGAGGAAGCTCTGCGCAAAATGGGATTGTGCCACTCACCACGGTGGTTCATTCACAGACACTAAATAGATAGAATATTGAATAAAACTACAAGTTAAGTAAATTTTTCCACAGTATATTTGATAGGCTAACATGTATATCAAATAGGCTTTATATCATGTTTATTTGGGGAAAAAAACCAAGCAATTCTATGTAAAATCAGTCATTCAGCACCCCCATACAGCTGTGATGGAATCGTCCTCGTTTAATAACCACATTTTTTCGATGCTTCGACTGCGTGATTGGCAGTCGAATCAGGCCCCTTCGAATGAATCGTCGAATCGTCGACTATCTGAGGACACCCCTAGTCAATATACATGTTAAGATAAATATTCTGGTTTCTGAAACATTTGGAATAACTCCAGGGAGATCCTCATTCAGACCACGGCCACAGACGACGCCATGACTGCATTTGCACTTCATGCCACTAGGTGTGCTGTTTGCATGTTCAACCTTATTTTACACAGACACCACAGAAGAAGAGGGCTGCAGCGCTGCAGGCTCTCTGCATGTTAGAAGAAGAGTGTGAGCCGGTAAGACGTGGTGACATGTTCAATGATGCGATGCAGCGTTTTTCCAGTAAAAGAGAAGAACTGAACCATCGTTAGTTAAACTGGATCACAAGTAGTTCCTGGACTCAAAAGACCTGAACCCTTGTGGATCTGTGAGCTAGCAGCGGTGAGCTAGCAGCCTTTCCTGTCAGCAGCAGCCTCATCTTCAGAGGAAAACGCCGAGCCATGGCTGACTTCATCTGCTTCGCTGCCCTCGGCTCCACCTTCAGCTCATCTCTGTTTACTTCTCAGACAACTTACAGGCGGAAGCTGAGCAGGAAAAAGTCGACTGTGATTGGCTGTGGTCACGCACATTTCTGCCTTGTCTGATCGAGAAAATGTGCTCACAGCTGATCACCGTGATCGACTGGAAATTAATCGTGATCACTAATCGTGATCATACAATCGCCCAGGCCTCTGTGGAGGTCTGTTTTCTGTTTGTTTTGCGGCTAATGGGAGGCGGTCGCTTAAGAAAATATTCCGCTTGGTGTCATCTGAAAGTGAAGCTCTGCTAGTTTCACATGAGACCCACTGTGTTGAGGCTTTTGTTTCTGTGTGCTGGTGAAGCAACCACTGCTGTTCCTCGTCCAGTTGTGTTATTCTGTCACTGCAGTGATGATAGTGAGAAAATTCCCTTTGGTGGAGAAGCCGGGTTACATCAGGGTCATGACCCAGGGTCTTATACACAACAAGCATGAACTCCACCACTCTGAGTGAAGGAGGACGAACACAGGCCTCCAACTACTGGTTCATGAGTATCTACTCTACAGTTAGGGATCCATTCACCACATACTGCGATCTATTTAGTTACTGGGAAGTTCAGCATGACTAGAGACTTCGTTGTCGGCAGGATTCGAGGAAGTGATGCTACAATCTGCTGCCATCTTGTGGTCCACCTGAGGAACTACATCTGATTTTTCCGATGTCAATGAATGAATTTACTGTGACTGCATGTTTCCTGCTCTGAACTCCACCACCTGGAGGTGAGCAGGGTTGTCGTGGCCGAGTGGTTAAGGCGATGGACTAGAAATCCATTGGGGTCTCCCCGCGCAGGTTTGAATCCTGCCGACAACGTGAGCTTTAATAATGCTGAACCTCCTGAAAACAGTAAAAAAAAACATTTCAGCAGGCTTCCAGAGTAAATCCACCAGTCAGCTTTCCTGTCACTGGTTACAATCAATGAACACACTGCGATTTAGATTTCACTCCTGTCATGAAAATATTTGATTATATATATTTTTATTTTTGGCTGTAGTACATTTAAAATGGAATTATTTAGTATTTTGTTGAGTGGAGACTCAGGGTCAACGAGCCTCACCTGCTGGACTCCACACCTGCTCATCATCAGGGGCGGGTCTATATAAGAGGAGTGAGGTCTGCCTCAGCGGGGGTTTTGGGATGACAGAGGCCACACCATCAGTGTCTCTGTCTGAGTATTTCAGTGTGTATTAAGTTTGACTGAAGAGATATAATTTGTTTCAGAAACACCTTTCAGTTACTTGAGTCGTCCCACCACATCTCTCCTTCTGTCATTTTTGTAGATTTAGTGGGGGGTAGTGTGGAGATCACACTACCTCCTTCTGGAACCCCTTTGTGGAACTTTTCTTTCTTTTGGTTGTGGTTTTCTTTGTTAGTTTCCCTTCTATACGACACTCACCCTAATTTACTCAGGTTGGGTTTGGGGAAACGTCACACTCCCATGAGAACAAATGAACATCTGATTCAAGTTGAAACTGCAGAAAACCGTTACGGCTCTGATCCAGCGTTCCGTGGCCGGCTTCTTCACAGGTGGAACAGCAGCTCCCCCTTGAGGCCCTCTGTGCCACTGCACAGGTGTGTTCGTGCCACACTGATTCTTCAGTTTCTCATAATTTCGAGTGTTGCTGGCTGCCCTCTGGGCGGCAGCTCTGGATGCACGCCTTGTAACGTGTTTGATTTTTTTTATTGGCGGACAGGGATACTGGTGTGTGCTTGTGGAACTCAGCCGGGGCTCCACCAGGCTCTCTGCAGGTCTGAGTGTCCTCCGTTTCACTGGGCTGTGAACTGCGAGCGCCTCCATGGACTCCGCATGCCTCTTGTGTGGGCTGAACATGCCTGGAACATGTGGGACAGAACATGGCTCGGGAGGGACGATACTCACAAATAACACGCCGATGCCATTTTCCGACTTTCATATTGCACTTGAACGCACCGCCGTGTGAATTCATTCTTCGACGTTCACGCTGTGTGATCTGTGTTTTCAGCGAATGATAACAATGACTTTACATCCCAGTGAGGATCGGGTCTCGTTACAGAGCCTGGATCTGAGTCTGAAGAGCAGAACAGGAGTTTTATTAGTATCACGAGTCTTTGTGAGATGAAGCTGGTCTCCAGCAGGAGCAGTCTGAGTCTGGACTTTAACCGAGTTCCCCGGTGAAGTGAGGAAAGCCGCCGGCTGCAGGAGCAGGTCCGGCGGAGCGGCGAGGGGCTGAGGCGGGGAACAGGAGCTGACTGGAGGTACAGGTCCAGGCTGACCGCCACATTCCACATGAAGTGTGTCGTTCCGCTCTGCTGTCCGCAGTAAATATGTTGCTATTTTAATCCATCAGCATCGTTACACATCCTCTGCGCTGCTTTCTGTATGAACCGCGCAGCTGCGGTAGTCAGGAGGCTGCAGTGTGGCGAGTCCCGGTCGATGGTAACATAAAGAGGCCGTAGTGACACCACTGGAACACCAGCTGCCGAAAAACAACAAAGGAGGAGGATCCCACGATGGCGTTGCTTAATTCGCCTTATTATTTAATTACGGACTTACTTTTGTAGCATCTTTGATGTAGTTCTTATTTTTTAACCGGTATATTGAGTTCTGTGAGTTCCTATGTTTTCAAGTAACCTGAATGCACCGCTGTGGCCTGAGTGGCTGGGAGGGAGCAGGGGGCGGGGCCAGGAAGCCAGCATGTGTGCACATGTTGGAAAAACGGAGAGAGAGCCGCCTCTCAGCTGTTTTTTCTTAAAACTGTTGTTTTGAGACCCGGTCCGGATAAGCGGTGGATGGATGGAAGGAAGGATGGAAGGAAGGATGGATGGATGGATGGATGGATGGATGGAAGGAAGGAAAGGGGACGTTGATCGGCTGGTTTTGCTCATTCGTATTTAATTTCTCGCCCCCCCTAGAAGACCTATACAGGATAAACAGCACTGAAAGCTTCTTAGATCTGTGTCTTTTACTGCGCTGCTTCCTTGCTTTTCCTCCTTCCTCCGAAAACACTCTGTTCAGTTGACTCCATCCCAGTCTCATCCATGTGCACATCCCACTCGCTGTGATTGGTCAAACCCACTTTGCCAGTACGGAAGTCGAGATAACTGACAAGCGTTTCCATATCAGCTGTTTGTGAAATGGAACATTCCTCAGAAATCCAGCCTGAACTTTTGAACATGTTGTGCCTCTTCTGTGGAATCACTTCCATTTCATTTCGCGTTGCGTTCAAGGACCTCCTCGGCGGTGTGGCGCATTCAAAGACAGTTGGTGACGACTGCTGGCTCTCCTCTGGGACTCAGACGTGTAAACAGCTGATTGTTAAAATATTGATTTGCATCTACAGGGTTTCCTGCAGGATAAAAGTTTAGCCAGGGGGGAACGTGTGTGTGTGTGTGTGTGTGTGTGTGTGTGTGTGTGTGTGTGTGTGTGTGTCGGGGGGAAGCGATGCCGAGCAGCGCGCTGCTCACACGGAGTGTCCAAGCGGCCGCCGCTGCTGCTCCGCGGTGCGCAACTGCTAATTAGCCGCAGACGCGGCACTATTTTTTTATTTATGTTTTTCCTGTCCGTTGTCCGGGTGCTGCAGAATTTAGCGCGAGCCGGGCGCCCGGACTGAAAAGGTCTGGCAGAAACCCTCATGGGACGATTGTATTTTCACTGACCTGCTGCAGTGACGCTGCTCTGATAGTAAACATGCTACGTCTTGGTGTAGCACACGATGTGCTGTTATGCTAGGATAGCTCCGATGCACCACAGACAGGCTGCACTGTGTTTTCCTTTCAACTTGTAGTGATCCCACACTTTGCGTCCCAAAACGCTTCCTATTATTATTATTATGGTAGAAAACATTCACCGCTTGCCCCGTGTGGCAGATAACCCCGCTGTTTACTCGCCAAACAGAAAATTCATCTGCCGTTTGCGGCTGTTAATTTCAGACGTTGGTGGTAATTCTAACTTTTTTGCGCTATTCCCCTATCAGCTGATGATTTCTTCGAGCACCCAACCTTACCATCTGAAATAACTTTTATAGCTAACACAGAATAAACACAGGACACTGAAAAGTTCTAACTCACCGCTTCTGCAAAACAGCGCCGTGCAAAATGCCGTCAGCAGACAGAGACTGGAGGATTTGTCTTCTTCTGACCCGGAAAAAGAAATAATTCCCACTGCTGCCTGGCGACTTCGTCTTCAGGAAAGCCAAATAAAACTGCCTTTCCAGGATGTCCAAATAAACATTTTCTGGGAGCCCTGTTCTCTGGATCTAACGCCAACACACACACCAGGCACAGAGAACCAGGGCCGGGTCTCAGCATGACCATATAAGGAAGCCGGATCACATCTACGTCTCAACGGTCCGGCTTGAAAACCCTCAGAGAACCAGAGCCTTCACAGCCAGGCAGAACGTTTTCAGGGCTTGCGGGCAAAGACATGAACCGCATTACTGGATACTTTGGTGTCGTTTCACATTGGTATCAGACTATTTAATAGAGTTTACAGGTTTAAAAAAGAGGTCCACTGATCAACGTCCCCTTTAACAAACTAGCATTAAGAATCCAACTCATCTTCCTGTCATGCTGCTGGATGTTACATTATCATGTTCCAGTGCGTCTTGTGGCCCAAAAAATACAGTATGTAGTAAATGGGGAGAAGAGAAACAAGAAGGAGGAAAAACAGCAACTCTGCCCCCTCGTGGTGGCCGAGGCAGAGGACGTGACAGTTGCTGACAATTAGAAGAAGCGTGGTATCGGCAGGGTATCGGTATTGGCCGATGCTACACAGCCAGGTATCGGAATTGGTATCGGCGACCAAAAAATGGTATCGGTGCAACCCTAGTTCCTGTTACTCTTCCACTGGTCATAGTAAATAAACACACTTCCTATGTTTAAATGGGACTTTTCATTACTCTATGAATCTGAATAATTCTTATTCCTCTATCATTCCGCTCTAGAAGGGCCGTGCAGATGCCTGCAAACTGTGTTCAGAATTAAGTTTAGGCAGGATGAGGCAGGGAGCTGAAAACACAAGGTTGTGGGTTTGAATCCAGGCTGGGACCTACTGACCAAACTGGTTCTTTTTTTTTTTTTTTTTTAAATTTTATTTTTTCATTGGAAGAGCAAAGAACATATACCTTGTCTTTTGGGCATAAAACACGTGTACAAACCTACATCGTGGGTACATATATGCTCCTCACTAGTCCAGAATTTAGTAAGAAAAACAAAACAAACGCGTAACAAATCAAAACTAGTAAAAATAGAACAGTAACAGAGGGTGGGATGGGAGGGCTTACTCCACTTTGTCTCATATAGGAAAGGAACGCAAAGTATGTATCTTTAACACAGCCAAGAACAAAAATCAAAATGTATGAGTGCTATTCATAAAACCAAAATTATTCAGTCAACAGATAATACAGGCTTAATATAGTTTGTCCACTTTGACCACATCTCAAAAAAACATTCCTTCTGACCTCTTAAAGAAAATGACAGTTTCTCCATAACGTAAATATCCTGTACAATATTGATCCAGTCTTTAACATTGGGTGCTTCAGGCTTTAACCATTTCCTAGTAATAGTCTTTTTGCTTGCTGCCAGAAGCATTGACAGTAGTTTTTTTATCCAGCAGAGTCCAGTTATCCCATGCAATGTCTCCTAAATAAAGCACTTCAAATTTACAAGCAATTTTTTCAATGAAGATGTTGTTTAAATGTTCACACAGCTGTTCCCAAGAAGGTTTGATCACTGGGCAACTCCAAAAAATATGATGATGATTTGCATTTGTTGTTGAGCAAAGTCTCCAACATGTGTCCATTCCATTCTGATATTTTTTCTGGGCAGGAGTAATAAAAATTTTTCAATGTTTTTCCAACAGAATTCCCTCCATGTGTCGGAGCTTGAAGTCATCCATTGTAATTTGTAGATCTTTTCCCAGTTTTCAAATGAAATAACCAGATGACCTTCTTTTTCCCACTTCTTCCTTATGTGGTCCGTGTCATCCTGTGGAGATAGTTGAATACCATCATAAAGCCTGGAGACCACTTTAGTGCAAGAACCCGATTTCAATAACCTCTGGAACACATTTAAAAATCCTGAATCGGTTGATTCACTCATTTCTCGAAGATTTTGATTAAAATAGTTTCTGACCTGCAAATATCTGTAGAAATCATCCTTTTCCAACCCATGAGATCTCTGAAGTTCCTCAAAGCTCTGCAACACCCCCTTCTGGAGAAATGTATTTAATTGGTTAAGCCCTTCTTGATCCAACTTTTGAATCTTCCGTCCGTTTTGTTTGGTTTAAAGGCCGAGTCAAATGCACACCACCTTAACATTTTCATCTGATTACCCAATTTACAAATTTTAACTATCTTTTTCCAAGAATCTAACATGGTGTGTAACATTGGATCAGGCATCAGCTGTTCTTGTAAATCTTTATCCATTAAGACAGATATTAAAGGTGTTCCTCCCACCGATGTACCTTCTATATCCTTCCATCCAGCTGTATAAGATTGCGAACACAGACAGATTAATGGTCTCAGCTGAGCAGCCAAGTAGTAGTCCTGCAGATTGGGAAGACCCAGACCTCCTTTTCCCTTCTTCACCTGCAGGATTCTGTACTTTACTCTCGCTCGTTTCCCTTGCCAGATGTATTGTGATATTAATCTGTCCCATTCTACAAATTGCCTTTCCGGTTTCTGGATTGGTAAACACTGAAACAAATACAGTAAGCGTGGGAGAATATTCATTCGGACCGATTCTATTCTGGAATACAGATTCAAAAAAAAGGGATCAAATTCCATCTTTGTATGTCTGATTTTAACTTTAAGGTTAAGGATTCATAGTTGGCCTCAAACATCCCGCAAAACTTCTTAGTAAGAATGACCCCTAAGTATTTTATAGATTCTGATTCCCAATTCCATCAGTATAAGTTCCTGATTTTGCTTGGTGGGCTGTAGTTTAGAGTTAAGACCTGAGTCTTGTTAACATTAATCTTGTAGCCCGACAATGAGCTGTGTTCCTTAATCATCTCCATTAATACTGGCAGAGTTTGTGTTGGGTTTGTTATAGTTAACAATAAATCATCCGCAAATAAGGACAACTTTTGTTCACCAGATGCCAACAATACTCCTGTTATGTCAGACCTCTGCCTTATCCATTGGCTTAATGGCTCTACAAAAAGGGCGAAGAGGAGTGGCGAAACACAGCAGCCTTGTCGTGTACCTCTTTCCAAAGTGAAAGAGTCTGATAAATCTCCGTTAATTTTTATTCAAGCTGATGGTTTATCGTACAAAGCGGCAATTACATCTATTAGGGTCTGGTGGAAAGCAAATTTCGTCATTACTTTGTAAAGAAAAGACCACCTGACTGAGTCAAACGCCTTTTCTGCATCTAAACTAAGTATAAGAGTCTCAATTTTTTGCTTAATGGTATAATTCAAAATATGCAATGTTTTTCTGATGTTGTCTTGGGTTTGTCTCTGTCTGATGAAGCCTGTCTGGTCCTTATGTATTATATCTGGTAGAATATTCTCAAGTCTTTGTGAAATTATGGCAGTAAATAATTTATAGTCAATATTTAACACACTCACTGGGCGGTAGTTACCACAATGCAGCGTATCCTTCCCCTCTTTGGGAATCACTGAGATAATTGCATCTCTCCATGAAGGGGGGATTATTTTCTTTTCCAACACACAATTGAATGCTCTTAATAAAGTAGGGATTAAATGCTCTTGCATTTCTTTATACCACTCGGAGGTAAAGCCGTCCGTTCCTGGAGATTTACCACCTTTTAACTTTCCGATAACTGATCTTAATTCTTTTTCAGTAATTTCTGATATTAACAAATCATTTTGTTCAGTTGTGACTGTAGGGAGAGGGAGCTGAGAAAGAAAGGTGTCTATCTCATGTTCGTTGTTTAATTTCAGTTGGGAATATAGGGACTTGTAAAAATTTTTAAAGCATCTCTTAATATTTTCCAATCTTGTTTCCACCCTATTTATATTTATGTTGTGAATTTTATGAATATTTCTCTCTGCTTGTTGTTTCCGCATTTTAAAAGCCAGGAGCTTAAGTGATCTACCGCCTGCTTCATAGTATTTCTGTTTTGTGAAGAGAAGTTTCTTTTGTATGTCTTGTGTGTTTAATTCATCTAATTCCCTTTTTAGGTCCTTAATTCTAGTTCTTGTTGCCTCTTGGAGGGTTTTGGAGTGTTCTTTTTGAAGCTTTTTTAATTCCTCTTCCAAATTCTTTTGTTTTTGTTGTCTGATTTTCTTTTCATTGGAAGAGATAGCGATTATTTTCCCTCTAATTACTGCTTTCAGAGCATCCCAAAGTATTGTTGGCCCCACCTCTCCATTGTCATTCTCTACCAAATATCTATCAATCTCATTTTTCATATTTTCTTTAATAATTGTATTGTTCAATAAGTTTGTATTCAACCTCCACAAAGTGGATCTCCTATTTTTATTCAGAAGAAGAGAAATATATATTGGGCTGTGGTCTGAGATGGAGCTTGAGCCAATTTCACAACGTTGTATTCTGTGGACATCATTTTTAAGCATAAAGAAGTAATCTATCCGTGAGTATACATTATATGAAGAGGAATAGTGTGTGTAGTCACGGCTAGTTGGATTCTCTTCCCTCCACACATCCACAATACCCAGTTCCTCTATCATATTTATAATTCTTTTACTGGTGTTTTTTGTGTTACTTTTTCCATTTGATGAGTCCAATTTTGGAATCAGTTTAACATTAAAGTCCCCTGCACATATCATTATCCCTTGACTTTTGGTTGCTGCCAGTTCAAATATAGATTTGTAAAAAGACCAGTCACTACCAGGAGGAGCATAAACATTAATTAGACTTACCAAGACACCATCAATTTTCCCCGCAATTAAAATAAATCTACCTTCCTTATCTTTATGTTCTGTAATATGTTCATACTGCAGGGAGCTCGAAATTAAGATTGCCACCCCTCTTCGCCTCCCCGAGCCATGTGAAGAAAAATATACAAATTTAAAACCCATCTTATTCAACTTGGCATGTTCAGAATCATCTAGATGGGTTTCTTGTAACATTGCTATTTGAACCTTATCTCGCTTTAGTTTAGATAAAACTTTCCATCTCTTTTTCGGATTATTTAAACCATTTATATTAAAAGAAACCACTTTTATTAGTGTCCCTTCCATTTAAGTAACGTTTTCCCCCATTGCACTCGTAACACTGGAGAGCCCCCTCTTACCCACCTGAACAAATGAAATATTAACAAACAGAACATGAACACTCGTACTCATGACAATGAAAAATGAAATCAGTTCAGCTTCCAAAGCAGGGGTCTATTGGTTAGACCCTGTTGAGCTTCTTAATAGTAGCCCCGAAGGGAAGTCCTCCTAAGTCTGCTGGGGAGGGCCCTTACTAATGGCAGCAGCCCAGGTCAGAATGGACCCCATTGAACCTTTTTGTAAAACCACTGTCTTTAACTCAGCCCTCCGTGCATTTAAATCCAACCGCGGGTATGACCAAGGAGGAAGAGAATCAGTCAAAGGGAGAGAGAAATCCACAAAAAAAAAGAAAAACGAAAGAGGGGGGGTGCAGGGGCAGCGGCTGGATCTCAAGAATCTGGTGGTGGTGTTCTTCTGAATGCCCGGAGCTTCTCTTTGTAGCTTTCACCTCTTGCAGAGCTGGATGTGCCTCTCTGTGTTCTCCCCTCTTTCCTGGTCCAGGTCAGCTGCTCAATCTGCTCCTTCAGGGATTCTGGTGATCTGATGACTTTTACCTTGTAGCCTCTTTTAGCCATATCCTCAGTAGCTTCCTCTGTGGTGTCGTAGGTTCTGGCACCCTCTTTGTATTTCACTCGCAGCCTCGCTGGAAAAAGGGTCTGAAACGGGACCCCATCTTCTTTAAGGGTCCTCCGAACCTCCGTATATTCCCTCCGTTTTCGAAGGATGGCTGGTGGGTAGTCGTTGTCAAGATTTATTTGTTTTCCGTGCCATTTAAATCCTTTACTTTGCCAGGCCTTGCGCAGCACGGACTCTTTCGTTTTGTAACTGAGGAATCGGACAATTATTGAGCGCGGTGATGCGCTCTCTGGCGGCTGCGGTCCCAGTGCGCGGTGCGCTCGTTCTATTCGCAGGTCCGTCCCGTCTTCATCCAATCTGAGCCCCTCCTTCAGAAAAGTCTCCACGAATGCAATCATCGACTCCGTGTCTTTCTCAGCACCTTCCGGCACCCCGTAAATCCTGACATTCTCTCGCCTGGAGCGACTTTCCAGGTCCGCCACTTTATCCTCCAGCATCACGTGTAATTTTAGCAGCCCTGCCACCACCTCCTCCGTGCTCTGAACTCTCTCCTCGGTTCTCCCCTGCCTGTCTTCCACTTCGCTAATTCTAGCATTTGCTTTTGTAATTTCCTCCTTGATCGTCGTTAGTTGCTCCTTATTTTCCTGCCGGAACCCTCTCAGTTCTTCGAGTAGCATCTCTAAGCTAGCCATCTCTGCCGCTAGCTTAGCTTTAGCTCTTACTTTTGTCTCTAAAACTTCTTTATCCCGTCTCTGCAGGCGTTATGTATTAATTGGGGCGTTGTTAGCCGTCTTACCCCCACGATATGTTTTTCGTGATGTGATGATCCTCTGCTGAATGGGAGTATTTCTGTAATTTCTTCGGTTCTCTCGGGAGCTTCTTTACCGGGCTGCCATCACTAAGGTGTTCCGGCTGGAAGTCCCTGACCAAACTGGTTCTGGTTGTGTTTGAGTTGAAATAAACGGTTCATAAAGGATAAACCGTGTTGGCCAGATCAGGAATAAGCAAAACAAGTTAATGAAGCGATCTGAAATGCAGGAATACATTTAAGCTGCAACACAATGATATAGTATAGGTGGGGGGGCTGCTTCATCTCTCTCTCTCTCTCTGAGGCCCTTCCCCTAAAAAAACAAAAACAGAACCAAGTGTGAGCACACCTCACACAAATATGATGCATGTAAAACCTTATAAAATCCAATGTTCACAGTAAACCACTAAACACAGTCACTCGTGTGATTCTCTCCCCATCGCTGCATAACTAACCGACACACAGTGGGGGGGCTTTTTTCACTGCCAACATTTCTTGGGTGTTTTTTTTTTTTTTTAAAGCATACAAAGTTTAACATGTAAGTAAGATTATATACATAAATACTTATAAAATGACAGGGTTGTGATCAGACAAACAAAGTCACTCTTGCCAGGACTCCCTACGTGGATCTTCCACCCAAACGATGGCTGTGTGACTTTCCACCACAAGAGTTATGTTTTGTTTTGTTGTCTTTTTCTTTTCTTTACGTTTTCTCTTTTTCTCCAAAAGTAACGTACAACACACGTGTATATAACTTTCATAACTTGCAAAAGTTACGTGCCACACACTAAAACAACACACAAGAAAAGCAATGTCTTTCAAACGTTGTGTGCAACGCACAATAAAAACAATGTTACCCACAGGATGTAACAAAACAGGAACATCACCCAAATTAAGAAAAACTAAAGAGCACTCTTCCACTCTGCAATGGTGAGGCCAGATGCTGGACAGTACCTTTTAGCTTTCAGCTGGGTGTGGTTCTATACTTTCATTCTTCGCCTGACCAGGTTTTGCACAGGCAGCGGTAATCTTCTTCGGCACGTCTTTTCTTCTGCGGCTCTCCACTAGTGACCGGCTCCTGGTCCTCCAGAGCAGCCGTCTGCTGTCTCCGCTCACGGTGCCGATGTCTAGCAGGTGGTGCTGAGGCTGACGGAGCTGTTCCACTCTGAGACTGTCGATGGATGGGAAGGTGTCCAGCCGCCAGCATACGGAGTTGGAGCGGAGTAGGAGGGGCCCGATTGGGGGAAAGTTAACCGTCCTGAGTGCTGTGCTCCTTGCCGGTCTTGTGCTGCTTGGGTGGTACTGGTGCCAGGCACATCCGTTCCAGTGCCTGCAGCAAAAGACACTGCTTGGCCACTGACAGTACGACGTTGGCGGATCACAGCCTCACCCTCACGGTTTTCCGGCTCAGTAAATTCCATGGCGTCACGTCCATGCTGAAGTGGTGCGGATGGGGGATCCCTGGCCTCCATGAGGGAATCAGCTGTAAGTGTTTGTGGGAGGTCCACACCTTTAAGCAAGGTGTCACGGTTTGTCTTCCTCTGCCGCTCAGCCAGCCTGGAGGGGCGCAAATCAAAAACATTTTTAGAATGCATTCTCATTTAAACACATCCTGAAGGTAGGAGTAGGTAATAAATATGCAACTAACCAGCTGTTAACTGTGGTTATGTTGATAGGAGCCAGCACTAAGTTGGTTGCCTGAAGTTCCCTGCAGTCTTCAGTCAGCTGCCTGATGTGACTGTAGACCAGAACAGTTGACTGGGCAGTGGGTGAGACTTTGCCACTGTTGTCTTTTGGCCTATTTCTGCCTGCGGTTAATTCCTTGGAAAGTTTTAGGCAAACGCAGGCCGAAATCCTGTTGGCATCAGGTTTGTGGGCAACCTGTCCACCAGTCATATACATTCTGTGGAAAGATGGAACAGATTGGTATTGTGCCTCTCCATGCAACTAACACATATGAAGAGTAATAATCAACTTTTTGAGCTGCATTTCATGTAATTTCATGTTTGCTGTACAAAGTGCTTTACAGAGCAAAAATTAAGCACAAATACTTAACAGTACGCATGAAAGTGGAGCGGAGATTAAATTAAAAGGTATAGACCATTCAGTGACGTGGGATGTGATAGACCGTCCCTTTTTAATGTTCAAACAATACTGTTATGAACAGTTTAGAATAAATGACATATCTATAAGGTCACACCACATTAACACATTAACTTTAAGATCTTCCACCTATTTTGCTTCAGGGAACAGGATGATTTCGAAAAAGACAATTTCCTGACATCCTTTCCACGCATTATGTACAGAATAGGCATATAGATGTAGCCCCATGGATTCACTGTGCATCCAGCTTCTTTTTTGCCTTAGGAATACGCCATAAATTTGATCATTGAACTAACTAACTAAGAGAGAGAAATCATTTTGGAGTCAACTACTCGTCTGACTAAAGGCCCGTCCATGCTTCACATGTCCGCGTGGGTGCGCGTTGCGCGTTGGTCCGCGTGACGTAAAAATCGTCATGAATTCCTGTCCGCTAGGGTCCGCGGACGTCCGCGCAGCAGCCAGAAATTGAGACCGCGTTGCGCATTGCGCGCAGGTCGCGGAAGTGTGCGCCTGCGCCAGAGCGCCATAGCAAACAAAACATGACGGTAAAAGTGAAAGTAGACGGAGCTCCAGCCTGATGGCTCCACTTAAAGACACCGAAAGAGTGAAAAACTCGTGGAAAGAGAGAGAGACTGTCTGGAGGGAGGAGAAGGTCTGCAGACAGAAGTGAAAAAGTAACTAATCGCTCCGGCGCCGCCCCGCGATTCAGAAACAGAAAAAAAAAGGCTAAATAAACTTTAATACTTAAAGATAATGGACTGACAATGTATGTGCTTAATTTTCTCTAAATAATCCGTAATAAAGGAGCAGATAAACAGTCTGTAGAGCCGGAAAAGCTTGTCGAGGCTGCGTGGATCACCGCGCCTGCATGAGACGCGCACAGCTGAGCTCAAAATGTAGCATGGGAGAAAGCGCGTCCGCATCGGTGGTGCGCGGACCTTCCAAAGCGGACGCGGAAACGCGTACATGTGAAGCATGGACGGGCCTTAAGTCGACACTGACAAACGCACAATAACATGTAATCAAAGCATCCCCAGCGGAAATATTGCCTTTCAGATGCTTGCAGGCCAGGTGCCGAGCCACTGCGCCTTCGAGATGCTCTCCAGGGTCCAGCACAGGTGGTCTTCTTTGAATTTAAAGACAGTGTTTGTGGACTCCGGTCGAAGGCGTGTAGACAGCTGTACAGCCGCAGTATCTCTCCCTTTTCACTGGTGGACAGGGCAGTGATGGTGCGGTTGAGAGAAACCAGGTACTCTGCCAAGTCATCAAGCTTTTCCCAACCGGTACTCCACTTGAATCACACTGAAGACAAAGAACACAAAACAAACTCCTCTAATCAACTCTACAGACATGCAGCAAGCAAAACGAATTAAAAAGTGTCTCAGATGTTCAGTGGTTGCTTTACCCGTGCTGATGGGCTTTGGCCGCCAGGCCAGGTGTCCACACTGTCAGAGACATCACTGTCGCTCTCCACTGCTTCCAGCCGGTGGCCTACCTCAGCCTGTGAGAAGCCAAACAGTAATGAAAAAGAAACTCAGTCCAAGTTAACTGTTATTACACTATGTGGTACAGAGTAGTCTGAATGTGTTGACCACCTGAAGATCACCTTCCAGTTCTGGCAGAATGTCAGCAGTGCCTTGCTGCACGGGGTCCAACAGGTCTCTGTCAGTCTGAGTGAAGTTGTGCGGATGAAGTCTTCAGTTATTTCACTGTGGTGTAAGAATTCTCTTTTGAATGGCCTGCTGACCTCCTGAGGCTCGATCAAATCAGTGCTCTCCTCTGAAAATTCTACCTCTGGCAGAATGGCAGCAGTCTCTCTCTGCACAAGGTGGAACAGGTCAGTCTGTGAAGTCACAGAAAAGTTAAACGTCAAGTGCAATTTCACTGATGAATGATCAGTAAATGCACCATGTCTTTAGAATTGTCTGTAGTGATTGTGAATAGCATGTTGACCACCTGTGGCATCACTGCATCAGTGTCCTCCTCCAGAAGATCCCCTTCTGGCTCTGGCAGAATGGCACCAGCATCACCCTGCACAGGCCCAGCAGGGCTCCTCTGCAGTCAACTGCAACGCGCTCACCTGTCTTTAAGAGAAGCAGGGACATACGCATACAAAGGTACAAGTGACATAATCAGTTTGATTGCAGTTTGACAGTGAGGTCACATTAATGTCTTACCAGTAGGTTTTCCAGGAGGTATGAATTCCGGCATGAGTTGCTGTCCGAGGACTTCATTGCTGAGGTCATTGACATTGCTCATCAAATGCACATCATGCAGCTTTGTGCCAGATGTGTCGGGTGCATGAAGCATTTGACGAGCATGATCCATGTTCCGTCGGGCCGCACCCTCCAGAACATACATCTGCGTATGCAGAGCATTGCATCGGAACCCTTGAAGACAAATTATGTATATAGTTTAAATCTTGTGATAAGTCAACCACAGTTAAATAAATAGTTAAATAAAAACCCATGTGCATGGTGAGTACCTGGAATAAAACTCCATTGGTGCCGATGAAAACTCTCCAGTGAAGAGGACCCTCGGGCACACCTCAGGACATCTCGCTCCTTGTCTCCCTTCCGGACCTTGACTCCAGTCTTGGTGTACAGTGGGATTCCCTCTGGGTCCTGGATGCAGCCCAGGTGTTTTTTCTGTGTTCTCCAGACTTTGGTCATGCTCTCCTTATTTATCAAGGCAACACCTCGTGTGTCGGTCAGCTCCCACATGGCATCCATCAGCTTCTGAATGTGCTCATGACATTGCTGGACGCCTCGTGTTGTACGCCGGCAGTATTTGGCCTTCTCGCTTGAGGTTACGCTTTGCAGAACCTCAGTCTTTGAGGGAACATGAGCTGGGTTCTTTTTAATGAGCTCTGTCTTTTTTGCCTCCTGCAGACGCTCAGAGTCCTCTGTGTGCCATTCGAAGACGCTGTCGGTCAGCCTGGAGCAGAATGTTCCATAAAGTGGATGGTGCTCAGTTGTGCAGCCACGGGTGAAGCGCCTCATGAAATGGAACATATCCAGTCTCACTATGGGTTTCCACGGGTGGAACCATTTAAGAACTGGAGTTTCACCTGTACAAAAGAGACATAATGTTCATGTTTATTCATAATTACATTATAAGGCATAGCATTGCTGTTTATTTCTGCAGTTACTTCATACAGGATGTAAACAAGTACATTTCAGTGAGTATAGACCGGAGATATTAAGGGAGTTTCATCATTGTTAACAGGATGATGCTTCTCAAGTGTATTTGAAGTATGTTAATGTAGTTCTTTTAGCCAGTCAACATGTATTAGGTAGGGTCAGGATAAAGGGAGGATTACTTACGTATATCACTGACTACACGGGCTTAGAATTTATAATAAAATACTGAGTATCTTATTCTAAATTTGATATAATTGAAGATCACATACCCATCTCATTGCAGCAGGGATTGTCCACATAAATGTTCTCTGGCTCTGGCTCCCCAGCATCCATGTACCGCCGGACAACGCCCTGACACAGCTCATCAATGCCAGCACCCTCACCAGTGGTCAGGACACAATTGAGAACCTGCCCAAATTCATTGCCAATATTTGTCATCCATGTGGCAGTCTCTCCAGGGTCACCCGCCAGCTTTTTTGTGATTTATATAAAAATAGAAAGCAGAAAAACTGTTGCCAAGCATGCAAAATAAACAGTAATGTATGTAGCTCACATATCCATGAATTCATAATTCAGTATGAATATAACTGCAACAAGTTAGACTCACATGTACCTTCTTAGTAGAGTCCAGTTTGAGGATTCTGCCACAGGTGGATGTGATCACACCTTTGACTTCATCCAGATGTCCCAGCACCTCGTTTCCATGGACGGTTTCAAACCACTGGGCAAGGGGAGGAGGGCTAAAAGCTGGTGGTGGAAGGTAGTCCACTTCCCCTTGGCCAAGGAGAACACCGCTCTTTTTGTGCATTTTACACGCCTCGAGATATAAAATGCACCGCCTTGCCCACTCCTATAGCTGTGTGTTTCCTCCAGCACTTGCTGGGCATAGCTGGAGCTGTTCCCCAAAGTCCTGGGCTTCATCAGTGTCACACAGCTCCTGTCCAAGGCCAGACGGGTTGAGGGGACAGCAGGAAATAGTTCTCTGTGAGAGGGATCCAGTTGATTTCCACTAGCCTTAGTGGAAATGCCTGAGTGGCTCATCTTCTCATTGCACACTGTGCATTTTAGCGGGAAACCCCACATTCTCATGGAGGCCCAGAAAAATAAGCGCTGCCTAAATAATGGGTGGGATCAGGGGGAGACATTGTCCTCTTTTCTGGCTTTGGTGGATAAAACCAAGTCTGGTAAGGAAAGGACTGCCGAAGGCTCCCAGAATGGTCATAGAGAACCCGAGCAATCCATTCCTGGTCCGCTGGCTTTATGACCCTTTTGAACTGAGTGGGCAAAAAGCTCACCCAGTCCACCTTGGTATTTTGGAGAGGAGAGGTCAGCGGACCAGGGCCAAAAGGGCGTTGATGTGCTGTTGGAGGCAGTGCTGGTGTGGGAGGTGTGGGAGCAGCGGAACTTTTAGAGGGATGAGGCGCTGTTGTCTCTGCTGGTGTGGGAGCAGTGGAAGATGGAGGAACCCCTGGGCAGTCTGCCATGTGTTCCAGAAGCCCGACTGCTCCTTTGACTTCAGCAGCACAGTAATCACAAGTCTCTTTACAATGAAAGTCGCTTAAATGTAATTCAAACTCA
Organism: Salarias fasciatus; assembly: GCF_902148845.1. NCBI lineage: Eukaryota > Metazoa > Chordata > Actinopteri > Blenniiformes > Blenniidae > Salarias > Salarias fasciatus. The sequence goes on from NC_043753.1 coordinate 876,375, forward strand.
TTCCCGATCACCACATCCACCACTTCGCCACACAAACTGCAAGTAACGCTGCAGGAGTCGCTGGGCTGCTGCCGGCCTGCAGCTCTGTCGGTGGAGAGCTGCTGCTGGCTCGGGGCACTGGAGGTGGAGGTGGAGGGCTGCTGCTGGCTCGGGGCAGTGGAGGGCTGCTGCTGGCTCGGGGCACTAGAGGTGGAGGTGGAGGGCTGCTGCTGGCTCGGGGCACTGGAGGTGGAGGTGGAGGGCTGCTGCTGGCTCGGGGCAGTGGAGGTGGAGGTGGAGGGCTGCTGCTGGCCTGTGACTGCAGACTGCTGCTGATGAAGACTGGCAGAGGTGGAGGTGGAGGGCTGCTGGAAAGAAGTTTTACATTTTCAAAACTTGATTACAGTGTACATGCCAACAACCCATTATGTCTACAGTATGTCTAACTTTAAGCACTGTCGTCAAGTCATTTTGTACATTGCACTGACAGTAGCTTGATTTCACCCCTCATCCCTCCCATTCTGGCTACTTTACATATGGACCTTTGCCTTCAGTGACTGGTTACCTAGCAGTATACTTTACAGTTCAAACAGTCAATTTTGCTGACCTTCTGATATCCACAAGCGCACTTGATTGGTTCCCAAAGATGTCCGTAGAGCGGACCGGCACATTCTTGAACTTTGGGGTCGAGTGACAGTTTGCGATGAGCTTCAATTCTGTCCTCCATTTTTTGGTCCTTGGACGTTGTCCTGTGGAAAACTTGAATGTCCCCGTGACGTAACGCTCCAAGATTCCTTTCCACTCCTCATCCGTATGTCCCAACTTAGGCACTACAGAAAGGGAAACGTTTCAAAACAATTCACTTCTTCAAAGCCAAAATCCCAGACGTTAAGACATTTTCAGAGACAGCATCTTTAGTTAGAGACGGGCCTGGTGCAGAAATTAAGGTATGAAGGGAAGTGGATATCCAGAAATGAGACGAAACTGAGACCTCTGACTGATCATGTAAATAATACACTTTAGAGAATACATATTAAATATGAAAAGTAATAATTCATTATAATTTGTCCAAAGGCTGGAAGTAGTTGAAGAAATGTGTTTCTCTTTTTCCCCCAAACACACAGTGTCCTGCCCTTATGCAGTGAATTTGTTTATTGTGAACTTTATTGAAATGAGTGGAGGACAGTGTGAGAGAGACGCCATTTCAGACTAGGGGTGCAACGGTTCAGTTAGCCCACGGTTCAGTTTGTTCCTCGGTTTCGGGATTACGGTTTTGGGATTACGGTTTCGGTTCGGTTTCGGTTTGTGCTTTGCATTAAAAAAACAAGAAGTTTGGATTTTCAAAAGATTCCTTTTATTTTGCTTTGAAGAAAACTAAATTATGACAATGTCTCTTAGTCTTACGTATTATTTGGCTGATATAAAATATGATGACTTTTATAAAACACGTTAAATGTAAACATTTCAAACGGTTAAAGTGCCTCTTAGCTCTCTGGCTAGTGCAGTGACTGACGACTGAAATACAACATACTGTGTATTGTACATGGTATACACTACATTACACAAACATAGGGTGACCAAACGTCCTCTTTTCCCCGGACATGTCCTCTTTCTACGTCCTGTCCAGGGCGTCCGGGCGGGTTTTTTAAATTCAAGGAAATGTCCGGGTTTTGCTGTTTCTCAGCACGTGAACGTAAACTGACCAGCGCTTTGCACACAGTACTAAGAGACTTTGCTGCGCGACGTGATTACCGAGAGGCGGTCTGTGAGCCGATCTGCGCCGCGCGCACACACACACACACACACACACACACACACACACACACACACATACACACAGATGGAGCGGAGCAGACGGGGCTTCAGACAGCGGAGCGCTTGTTCTTCTTCTGTGTTTTTTAACGGCGGATGGCACCATTTCGACAGGCGCAGTAGCGCCTCCTATCGCTATAGAGTGGGATCAGAGAGCAATCTAAATTCTATTTATTAACCCCTCTATTTATTATAATACAAGGCATGAGATCAATGCATTCCAACTGTTTACAACACTATTTATGGAGAACTGATGAATTCCTTCTCTACTTAATTCGACAGCGGAGCAGGAAAAAGCCAAAGCTTAAGAGCAGCTTCTCAGATGAACTGCAAAAAAAAGTTCCAACATCCCGAGATGAAAAATAGAATGTAGAAGAAAAGCAGGATGAAGAAAACAATTCAAGATTAAAAGTATTTATCTTATTTGTTTGTTAAGTTAGTATTTTGGTGAGACTCTTATATTCTTCTATCTTATTGCAGTTATTAAGAAGTGTATTGTTGAAGCTGGATTTCCTAACAGAAGAGTTCATATTTAGAACATTATTTAATATTTATAAAGAGTCTAAGAGAGCTATTATTTTGTTACAAGTTTTTACATTTCATTTTATTTTGTTAAAGAAGTTAGCTTCGCATCATTGAAGCACAATAAAACATGTTCATCAGCCCCCGAGAAGCTTATCTGAATTTGTGCTTCGAGCATTCCACCCCCGGTCCTCTTTTTTGAAATTGAAAATATGGTCACCCTACACAAACAGTAGTGTACATTATTTCAAAAGAAAAATTGCACATTAACTTGGGCAACTGAGTGAACCGACCCAGCCATTTAAACAACAGTTTAGGGGAAAGAATAACACAAATAAAATATCCTGCAGCAGCAACCAATCAATACAAATGTTGCCTATATTACAAGTAACAAATACTTCTGTACAGTAAGGCTTTGTAAAAACAAAAGTTGAACATCACTTACAGTAAGTTGCTGCAGATATGAGCTAGCAGCTATAGGCAATCATTTCTTTTCTTCAAGTTTGAGATTCTTCTGCAAAAACACAAGCCTGTCGACATTCTCTGGATCAAGGCGAGAGCGGCATGCACTTACAATGTCCCCTGCAGTGGAAAAAACTCTTTTGCTTGGAACAGAGGTTCCTGGGACACAGAAGTGCCTTTGAGCAACTTTTGCCAAATGTGGGAACTGACCCTCTTCCTTCTCCCACCATTCGAAAGGATTTCCATCCACATCAAGGCAGTCCCCCAACATGTATAGGGTGGCTTCCTCCTCAACGAGCACCTGGCGGGGCCTGACCGGTGCCTGCTGTGTTTTAAAGACCTCTCCAAATATCTCTGCCATGGCGGACTTCTTCTGCGGGGGGGGGAGGATGGATTCCGTTCCTCCGTGGACGATGTGGACGGCCGTGCCTCACTCTCTGCCTCTGCTGCTTGACTCTGCAAGACAGAAAATGTATATACTGCTTCTGTGAACTCAAATAAAGGACCACAATGGAAATAATGTTCTGTGTGTGTGTGTGTGTGTGTGTGTGTGTGTGTGTGTGTGTGTGTGTGTGTGTGTGTGTGTGTAAAAAAAAATTCCATTATTTTCTATTGTGGTCCTCCAAAATGTATTTGACAGATGCAGAATATCTGCATTTGTGACAATAAAAACATCAAATATAATGAAATCATATAACTACAAAAACGTAATAATCCAATAATCCCTGCTGTCCATGCTCCGGGGTTTCTGTGGTGAGGTGACTGAGGCGTTGGGAACGGGATGGCTCATCGATGAATGGCAGGGAGTTAAACCTTGGATCCAGGACTGTGGCTTTCAGGAGGTACTTTCGGAGGTCTGGGTCTGTGTACCTTTTCCCCAGGTCCTTTGTAATGGCTGCTTTAGCATCTCTGATTGCTGTGGTGTCCTCTTCTCTTGGCACCATGGCTTTGAGGATGATATCCTTCAGAGGAGGATCATTGAAGCAGTGGGGATTTTTCCGCTGCTCATGATTTTTGTCACTTTCTTCATAGGTTGCAGTATTTGGATGAGTTGTTCTGCCAGTCTCTGTTCCTCATCATTAACACTGCCAAGTTCTCCACTCTTTGGTCCGTTAGTGCTGAGTAGATGGCAGGCTGCTGTTCAGTGTCGCGCTCCAACATGTCATGTGTTGAATTCCAGCGAGTGCTGACAACATGGATTAAGATCAGTTCTTTCAAATTGAGGTATTTTTGTTTCTCTGCCAAAACACTGTTGGCTGTGGTGCTTTTGTGAGAGAAACTGATCACTCTCCTCACTCTTCCCAGCAGGCGGGACACAGCAGGGTTGTTTGACAGTGCCCTCTTGGCCGCAAGATTCACAGAGTGGGCAAAGCAGCCTGTCTGTGGCCCCGGTCCCTCGGCTTCATTCACAGCGTTGACAATGTTAGATGCATTATCCGTGGCGACTGGGATGCTGACATAGGGCCACTTCAACTTCCACTCATCCACTGCAGTGCATAATTCTCCAGCTAAGTTGGCGCTGGTATGGCTTTCATGTATGGGGCGAGTTTGCAGGACTGCACTTCTCATTTCCCAGTTCAACAGTGGACCGTCACGGTGAGGTAACTTTCTGTTGCACAGGACGTCCAAGTATCAGTCGTCAGTGCGAGGCTTTGTGCTTTAGCCAAATCATCCTCAGTGCCTGTGCGTGCCGTTTCATAGATGTCGGGGATTACGGTGTTGGAGAAATAAGTACGAGAAGGGACAATGTAACGTGGATCAAGCGTTGCCAATAAATTAGCAAAGCCCACATCGTCAACCACGGAAAACGGCTGCACATCTTCAGCAATGCACATCCCGATTGCACGGGTTATTTTCCTGTGTCTGTCTGAATTCGTGCTGCACAGCTTCTGAAAAGCGTCTTCGATGCGCTCTTGTGTTTTCACTGGTGTCGCCTTCGTGGCTGTCCTGCTCCGGGAGAGCGATACATCTGGGTGATGCCGGCTGAGGTGTTGACTCATGTTGGACGTGTTCCCATTAGCGTGTGGGACTAGCGCTGAGCAATGCTTGCACATAGTTTTATTATTGTCCACTCTTTTCTCTCCCTCGTCGTTATAATCCACGGGGGAAACGAAATGTCCCCATACTGCAGATTTGAATGAAGCCGATGCTTCCTCAAACTCCGGTCTCTTCTCCCCTCCGCTCGCCATAACTTTTCCTTTGTTTTTCTCCTTCCTGTCTCAGTGTGTGACACTGAGCCCAGCTTCTCCTCAGTGAGAGACTCCGCCCACTCGGCCATGTGCTCGCCTCCCATTGCACAGTCGCTGCTTGAGTGATTGCATATTAACGAGCAGGGCGGGGTTTTGCACAGAGTTGGGTGAGGAGGGGAGGAGGGTTGTCAGCAGAGCCGGAGACCAGGCGCTGGGACAGATGAGTGCGTCCCGCAGCTGTTAGAAATGAATTAATTGTAAGACCGAAAAAGCGCGCTTCATGAAGGCGAATTGAGCCGTGCAGGGCGAACCGTTGCACCCCTATTTCAGACGCATGCTAAATGTGACTGATGGTAAATGTGCGTTTTAGATTAGATTTTATTGTGTTGCTGCGGTTGGACGTTAGCTGACAGCAGGTGCAGATGTAGCACTCTCATAATGTAGCGCTACAAATCACTACCATTATTTTTCCACTTTCCACGACATATGTAGGCAATGCAAACGAGCAACTCTCACTTTTTTGCAGGGTAGTGTAGTTTGCTCCCGACGATAAAATTATGCACTATGCTAATAAAAACATCTTTTTTTCTTTCTTTCTTTTAAAAAAAAACAAAACAAAAACGTAACTCACTCAGTGGCTCCCCACTCCTACGACATACGTAGGCAACACAAACGAGCAACTCTCACTTTTTTGCAGGGTAGTGTAGTTTGCTCCCGAGTCGATGATAAAATAATGCACTATAGGGGTGTAGCGGTACACAAAAGCCACGGTACGGTACGTACCTCGGTGTAAGGGTCACGGTTCGGTACGTTTTTCGGTACAGCGGGGAAAAAGTAACAAAAGCTCCCAAATGTACCAGAACATTTTTCCCAAGCCCACGCGACACATTATTGGCCCAGGTTACATGGTGTTTTTTTCAATCCGATTGTAAAAAATCGTATTAAACGGAGTGTATTCATGTAGGCATACAAAGCATCCACGATGAATCCTGGTTTACCAGGACCCTGGGTGAAGCGGATTACACAGAGTCCTGTGACATGAGCACAAAGTCTCTGGAGGACCTTCCAGTCTTCCTCTGCAGCAGCCGTCCTCAGACCCAGCAGAGAGTTTCTATCTGCTGATCTCTGCTCAAATAACATCCCAACATCTCCATGAGACGCTGCTCCCCTGGCTGGAACACCGCCGCCGAGCGGCACGTCTTGGTGTGAGGTCTGCGCTACATGCCGATGTTTCGAATTAACTGGTGCCCGTGTTAGCTTGTGACCAATAGACTGAAACATGTAGTCGTTCTGGCGAACGTCGGTTATGGACAGTTCCAGTGAGTGTATACGTTTAAAGTCTTTTGTGAGTCTTACTTTAACAACTGCTGTAATCAGCATGTGTTTACACAGACCTCCGCCATCATTCGTTAACACGGGAACCAGTTAATCCATAACACCAGCCGGCGATCGCTCGTATTCTGCTATGGAGCTCTTTATACAACTCGCTGTTGCACAATTTGGTTCCATCTCGCCTCTCCAATGTTTTTTCTGTCTGGGTTTTTTATTAAAAAAGTGTTTTTCCACCACCGCGGCGTTCTCTGCTGGTTTTTTGACTGAGCTGCTTCCTGTTTACTGGCACGTCACACCTCACTACGTACGAGGGAACGCACGCAGAACAAATACTCTCCCGTTTAATCCGCTCCGCCACACGCTGCAGCTCTCATTCCGCTTGTACTTTCTTCTTCGTTTGTTTATGTTTGCACCTGCTTGTTCTTCTTCTTCTGTGGTAATGGTGGTTGCCGGCAGCTTTCAGGCTCATTACCGCCACCTAAGGTTGTAATCAGGACTCGCTTTTTTATTTTATTTATTTATTTTTTTTAACTCACTTAGTGTGTTCGTCATGTGATTGTGTGTACCGACCCGTGACCCCCGTACCGTGACGGTACGGGACGAATACAAATACCGTTACACTCCTAATGCACTATGCTAATGAAAACGTCTTTTTTCTTTTTTTTTCTTTTTAATTTACTTAACTCACTCCTTGGCCCCAACTCCACTGCTCATTCCACCAACCAGTCTCCGGGAGCTGATTGGCTGTCTTCCCCCCTCAGCCCCAGAGAGCCCATTGGCTCCTTTCCCCGTGTTAGGACTGTTAGGATATGTTGGGACATTAGTTTGGAAATGTTAGGACCTGTTAGGATATTGTGAGGAACTGGTAGGATCTTGTTAGGCCTCAGTTTGCAGACCAATCGCTGGCAGGTTCACGACAAAAAGGGGCCACAACAACCCTGTTGACTCTGATGCTGAAGCTCAGAGCAGGAAACGCTCCTCAGTGACTCGATTGAAATAATAATAATAATAATTATAATGCATTGGTTTTATATAGCGCTTTTCAGGACACTCAAAGACGCTTTACATTGCATTATTCATTCTCTCCATACTGGGTGGTGGTAAGCTGCTGCTGTAGCCACAGCTGCCCTGGGGCAGACTGACGGAAGCGAGGCTGCCAGTCTGCGCCATCGGCCCCTCCCACCACCAACCATTCACTCTCACAACTTTCATACTGATGTAGTTCCCCGGTTTTTCCACAAGATGGCAGCAGATTACAGATTAACTTCCTAACTGTGAAGTCAAAGTTCATCTGTCAGCTGCTTCAGGAGTCCCACGATCCACCAAGATAACAGTGAGGAAATAAAACATGTAGTGTGGTGTGAGTGGCTCTGAGATGTGGTGAAGAAGTGTGAGAAACATGATCTGAGCTGCTGCTGTGAAACGTGAAGCTGGGTTTTCCGTTTGTTTTGCCGCCGACGGGAGGCGGTCGGCTCAGAGAAGATTCTGCTTGGTGTCGTCTTGAAGTGCAGCTTTTCTAGTTTCGTATGAGACTCAGCATGTTGGGGTGGAGCGGACGGAGGTGTGCTTTGTATCGGGTGTGGCGTATCGTTGCATTTGTATTTTGAAGTTGTAATGAAACAAATTCTCGGTGGTCAAAGTGCAGCTGGAGAATCGGCCAGGCAGGAGCCCATCACTGCAATCAGCTGCTTTACATCTGGGAGAGACCTGAAGCCGGAGGAGAGCACAGCTGCTTCCAGCCCGCAGTGTGGACAGAGCGTCTGAGTCGTGATCAACACTGCCTTCAGCAGGATTCAGACCGCTGCAGGGAGACCCCGATGGTTTTCTGATGAACTGAAGAGCTTCTTCAACTGAAGAGGCAGAATTTCAACGAATTAAAAAGATGAGAAAACTGGAGTAAAATCCAGGCAGCTGTCGGCGCAGTCCTACTGTGTCTCAGACTGTTTTGAAGTTCAGCCTTTGGAGAAGCTGCTTTAACCTCAAGGTGAGAAAGTTAATCTGTAATCTGCTGCCATCTTGTGGTCAAACTGAGGAACTAAATCTGATCTCTGAACCACGTCACAGTGTGACCACGTATTTGCTGCTCTGAGCTTCACCAGCAGGGGGACAGTAGGGTTGTCGTGGCCGAGTGGTTAAGGCGATGGACTAGAAATCCATTGGGGTCTCCCCGCGCAGGTTCGAATCCTGCCGACAACGGAGGTTTTAATTAGGAACTGAAAACAGTGAGGAAAAAAACAACAGTTCAGCAGGCTCCAGGGTAGTGGCTTCTTATAAATCTACCAGTCAGCTTTCCTGTCACGAGTTACAGTCAGTGAACACACTGCGATTTAGATTTCACTCCTATGAGAACAAATGATTCAAGTTAAACTGCAGTAAGTAGGATGCACCTGCTGTTATCTGTTTAGCTACGAGAAAGTTCACCAAGATTAAAGCTCACGTTGTCGGCAGGATTCGAACCTGCGCGGGGAGACCCCAATGGATTTCTAGTCCATCGCCTTAACCACTCGGCCACGACAACCCTGCTCTTCTGCTGCTGATCTACAGCGGTGGAGGCAAAGCGCTGCACCGTGAGCCACATGGGGAATGCAGTCTGGTGATTCTAACCTCGTCCAGGAGAGGAGATAGCAGATTGTCTGGGGTTACAAGAGAACCCAGCTCAGGGTGGGGGCCCCGCCCACACCGTGGTTATAGGACAAGGCCAGGTAGGCGGCCAGCGGCGGCTCCACAGGCGGTGGGTTAGCCACGCCTGCTTTCTCAGCGCCGTCCAGATGCTGTCTCCAGCTGAGCGTCGTGACGCGGGTGGACAGTGGTTTGTCCCATGTCGGCGTTCGCTCAGCCACAAAGTCTGGGAGCATCGGCGGGTTGTTTTTCACCGTCGCCGGCTCCGGGGGCAGAAAGAGCCCCGCAGACCGTGACGGAGACGGCCACTCCGCCTCCAGCTTCTCCACCGGGAAACCTGGGAAACAGGCAGAGGAAGGAGGCGTGGCGGTCTCTGGATTCGGAGAGGAGCGGGTCACGCCGTTCCTCCAGGCTGATCGATCATCATCTGAAATCTGCAGACGTGACTCCACAGTGTGACGACTGCATTAGAGACTCATCTTCTGCTCTGAGCTTCACCAGCAGGGGGACAGCAGGGTTGTCGTGGCCGAGTGGTTAAGGCGATGGACTAGAAATCCATTGGGGTCTCCCCGCGCAGGTTCGAATCCTGCCGACAACGGAGGTTTTCATGACATGTTTGCCGGTTACGTTTCCTGCTGGATTTCACTCATTGAGCTGAGCGGCGTCTCATTAAGGCCTGCTTCAATATATGAAAGGGGACACTCAGGAACCGTCGCAGGTCGTTCTAGTTCAGTGCCAGAAGTAGTTTGGGTGTAGTGCGTACTTGTCAGATTGTTCTGTCACCCCTTCAGTGGTCGTCCAGAAAGTTTCACCAACACTCAGATGGTTGGATTTCACTCCTGCCTGAGCAGATTCATCTCAACACGTCCTGTGTAAACATGTGGAAGAGCTCAATATCTGCTCTGAACACATCATTCAGACACCGATTTGTTTTTTTATCTGTGTAAAGCAAACATTAGTGTTCTGCTCCCACGGTGAGAAAACATGAGAGTGGAGATGCCGGGGATTGAACCCGGGGCCTCATACATGCAAAGCATGCGCTCTACCACTGAGCTACATCCCCTCTGTGAGGCAGAGCAGAGCGTGAGGGGAGGGGGAGGGGCCAGACCGGGACGATCAGGAGATGATCAGCAGACACTAGACTGTGCTGGTCTGGGATCTGGTTCTCATCAGGAGGTTCAGCAACACGAAAACCTTCGTTGTCGGCAGGATTCGAACCTGCGTGGGGAGACCCCAATGGATTTCTAGTCCATCGCCTTAACCACTCCGCCACGACAACCTGCTCGCCCCCCGCAGTGACGCTCAGAACAGGAAGTCAGCGCTCAGAACAGGAAGCGAGCGGTCACACTGCGGAGAAGGGCCTGAGGACCCTGTCCTGTCTCCG
>NC_043753.1:891673-894173 GCF_902148845.1 Salarias fasciatus
CCATCGTCTGAGGCTCCTCCCCTCTGCTTTCAGGGCCTCCTGCAGCTGAACGGCAGCTGCGTCCGTCCGGAGGAGTGCGGCTGCGTCCACCTGCGGCCCGGCGCCTCGGGGGAGCCGCCCACGCCCGTCAGGGTGCCGCCGGGGTCGGAGGTCACGGTGGGCTGCAGCACCTGGTCAGGCTCCGGCTCGGGCTCAGGTTAGCAGCGGCGGCGTTTGGGTGTGTGAGCTGACGGTGTGTGTTCTTCGCCGCAGCCTCTGCCATGACGGGACTCTGCACTGCGACAGCCGGGACTGTGAAGGTGACGCAGAACCGGGAGAACGGAGAGAACCGGGAGAACAGGTACCGCGGCAGCCGGGCTCTGGGCTCATCCCTGTGGTGTCTCCGTCCTCCCCCCAGTCGTCCTCAGCGAGTGGTCGGAGTGGACGCCCTGCTCCCCCTGCCAGCCCTCCTCCTCCTCCTCCTCCGCCCTGCAGTTCCTCCCCCCGCCAGCAGGGGCGGGCGGCGCCACCCTGGTCTCCGTCCAGCGGCGCTTCAGGGCCTGTCTGGACCTGGACTCCGGTCGGCCCGTCCCCCCCGGGGAGGACGGCCAGTGTGAGGGTCCGCTGGTGGAGGACAGGCCCTGTCCGGACGCCGACGTCTGCACAGGTAACGGGACAACACACACTCCTCCGAGCCAGACCGGTTCCAGGCCCCGGGACCGGCCTGGGGACAGGAGGTGGCCTCTTTGTGGACGGCTGGGTTTCTGGGTTTCAGGGTTTCAGGGTTTCCAGCCCAGCAGCTGGTCTCATGTCTCCACTGGGATTTCTGACCGTTCATTTTCAGCAACGAACTCCAGCTGCTCTGTTATAAACATGTTTAAAGTTTATTGATGGAAGAGATGCAGCGTCTGGTTTTCCAGGGGGTCCATAAACACACACATATGGAACACAGTGTACAACAACATACATAAATGCACACATTTACACATAAACACACATGCACACACACACACACACACAGGACAGACATGCTCCTTTGTCCCCCCCCGTCCTCCATGAGGTCTAAAACAGGTGATACAGCATTGACTGAAGTTCAAAGGGGAAAGAAAAAAGAAACTAAAAACATAAGCAGGAAGCTTTAAGGTGTGAAAATAATAAGGACTGGAATCGACCCAAAGACGTTCCGTGGTGAATGGATGAAGGGAAGCTGTTCCACTCGGAGGGAGCCCTGCTCTGGAAGGCTCTGCCACGCGGAGCAGTGAAAGTCAGACTGAGTGCTTCTTAAAGAATATACAGAGGTAACATGTCCCACATTTAGTCCTCATAGCCTGTCCCTCTGAAGAGACACCTGTCTCCAGGGGACACTGCACCTTGGATTTTAGGATGTCTCCTTATTAGTAAAGTGTATATCGGGTCTCGTCCCGTCTCTTGAGATGAGTGTCTCGTCACAGTTCTAGAAATTAGTCGTCCTGCCAGCCGTCCCCTGGTCCGTCCCCTGGTCCGTCCCCCGGTCCGTCCCCCGGTCTGTCCCCCGGTCCATCCCCCAGTCCGTCCCCCAGTCCGTCCCCCAGTCTGTCCCTCTCTATTGAGTCCCGTCAGGTAGAAACATGTAAATAGTTCATCTCATCTGAAAGCAGTGATTTGCAGGTTCTGCTGGAGTTTAGAGGACAGAGGGACGGAGTCAGAGACGGTCAGGACTAGGAGTGTAACGGTACACAGAAGCCACGGTACGGTACACACCTCGGTGTCAGGGTCTCGGTTCGGTACGTTTTTCGGTACGGCGGGGAAAAAGAAACAAAAGCTCCCATCTCAGTGTTTCCTGCAGGATAAACGTTTGGCGGGGGGGGGGGGGGGGGGGGGGGGGGGGGGGGGGGGATGCCGAGCAGTGCGCTGCTCACACGGAGCGTCCAAGCGGCCGCCGCTGCTGCTCCGCGGTGCGCAGCTGCTAATTAGCTGCAAATGTGGCGCCCGGACTGAAAAGGTCTGGCGGAAACCCTGCATGTGTACCAGATCATCTTCCCCAAGCTTTCCCACGCGACAGAGTTACAGGAGACTCCGGGTCTCCCAGCTCCACACGCTGCAGCTCTCATTCTGCTTGGACTGTCTTCTTCGTTTGTTCATGTTTGGATCTGTTTGTTCTTCTTCTTCTGTGGTAGTGGTGGTCGCTGGCAGCTTTTAGGCTCATTACCGCCACCTAAGGTTGGAATCAGGACTCGCTTTTTTATTTATTTTTTAACTCACTTGTGTATTCGTCGTGTGATTGTGTGTACCGACCCGTGACCTCCGTAATACAAGTACCGTTACACTCCTAGTCAGGACCTGGCGGGTCCCAGACTGCAGGAGGGACTCCGACCGGTCGGTGCTGGCTGAGACACGGGGACGAGACCGGTAACGCCGGCCCGGTTCTGCTCTCTGCCGTGTCAGATCTGTGCGTGTGGAGCTCGTGGAGCGCCTGGACGGCGTGCGCAGAGCCGTGCAGCGGCGGCGTCCGGCAGCGCTACAGACGGCCGCTGGCCGCCCC
>NC_043753.1:899173-904173 GCF_902148845.1 Salarias fasciatus
GTCCAGAGGAGAGGTTCTGCAGACCCAGACCCAGAGGAGAGGTTCTGCAGAACCAGACCCAGGAGCAGTGAGAACAGGGAGCAGTCCTTCATCTTTCCTTCAGGCTGTCGTCACTCTGAAGACGCTGCTCTCGTCGACGCTTCTGATCCATTTCTATTTGATTTGAATGTAAAACTCTGCAGGAGAACTTTTTTATTGGGTTTTCAGGAAAATGTTGAAACGACTGCATCGTCTGGAGGAAGTGGACGAGTTGTGGACTGTCTGCAGAGAGAACAGATCAGAGGACAGTTTGGTGTCTTCGCTGCGTTTAGACGACCGTCACGCTGTTTGTCTTCTGACACCGTGGACAGTGTCTTCAGTGGGCCGGGACGGCGTTCCAGGTCCTGCTACTTCTCCGGTGTTTGTAGTCAGGGTGAAAGGAGAACCAGCAGCAACTAATGCAGGACAGTGAAACCTGGAGGGAACGCTGAGCCGTTCTCAGGACGGAAGGAAACGACGACGGGAGCTCTCTCTCTCCCGGATGAGCACGGTGGAAGGTCCGTCTGTTCCTGCTGGAACCCCAAGAAGCTTGAAACCCGGAGGAGGAACAGCAGCTGGAAGAACCAGCGTTCAGCACACTGTGCAGCAGGCAGAAGACGGGTGGCCGGGGGCAAAGAGGGGCAGTACATCCTGAATGCGTCGTCCCCAACCTTCGCATATTGTCCCCCGTCGTCCCCCATCGTCCCGTCGTCCCCCGTCGTCCCCCGTCGTCCCCCGTCGTCCCCCGTCGTCCCCCGTCGTCCCGTCGTCCCCCGTCGTCCCCCGTCGTCCCCCATCGTCCCGTCGTCCCCCACAATCAGTCTTTGTCTCACTTCTGGGGAGTCAGGAGCTTTTCAACCGAATTTTCATCCTTCAAATATCTGTCCTGCCGCGGATCACAGCGCAGCAGCCTTCACAGAGCTGAGCGCACGTTCACTACTTCATCTCCCAGAGACTTGATTACCCATACTGCCCTGGGCTCTACCAGAGAGGTGCCTGTGCTGCTGACAGAGCCTCTGTTTGTCTGCAGCAGACATGGTTCTAACCTAATGGAGGAAGGATTAGTTTGCAGGAGCGATCGCTGCATTAAGAGGTGAGGTCATTTCATGCACGTGGAACTTTCTTTTAAAAGATTGACTCATGGACGACTGAGAGAGAGTATCGTCACCCTTTAAGAGCCAATTAGAGCGCTGACCATGAAGTTTGTTTTGCAGAGGCCGGATAATCTTTACACCGACTGATTTTCCACCGCCTGACGTGATTTAAAGCGATACTTCAACATTTTGGCAAATTGGCCCATCCAGGGCAATTCGGTAGTCATTTAGAACAGCATACTTACTTTTTCTGTGAGGGCGAGCTGTTGTTTATTCAGCGGTGGGTCTGAGGAGAGCTTCACGGCGGACATAATGGAAGTGGACGGTACGGTTGCTTCCCCTCGTCAAACTCATCAAATACACAATCCAACAACCCCAAAACACACTTTGGTGGACACGTTATAATCCCCACATTCACTACGCTGTGAAACACCAACAAATAATATTGTAGCGTTACGACACTGAAGCAAATACTGGGAACTACTTTTTCTTTTGAGATCACTACGCCCAGACGCCATGTTTAGTAAGTAGTTCCGTCTTAGCAATCTTCGCAAAGAACGCTCAATCTCGTAATTTTGCATTAATGTTTCACAGCGTAGTGAATGTGTGGATTATAACGTGTCCATCAAAGTGTTTTGGGGTTGTTGGATTGTGTATTTGATGAGTTTGACGAGGGAAGCAACTGTACCGTCCACTTCCATTATGCCCGCCGTGAAGCTCTCCTCAGACGCACCGCTGAATAAACAACAGCTCGCCCTCACAAAAAAAGTAAGTAGGCTGTTCTAAATGACTACCGAATTGCCCTAGATGGGCCAATTTGCCAAAATGTTGAAGTATCGCTTTAAGGTGTTAGTTTAGAACAGCAGAACGTTCTCAGTAGAACAGCAGAACGTTCTCCGAGCTCTCCAGCAGAAAGGCTAAGGGGTAAAAATAAATTCTGCTGACGTCTGGCTCTGCAAAGAGGAGGCTGATTCCTCAGACGCCCCCCGGCGGCTCCACCTGTGGCGGCGGCGGCGAGAGGCGGCGGGGGGGGGGGGGGGGGGCTCCAGCCACTCGCCGGCCCCCGGCTGTGCTGCCAAGTTCTGCCTCAGCGAGAGGCGGCGGGAGGAAAAGGTCATTAAACGCCCCGTGTTGCTTTTACTGACATGCTGAGAGTCTGTTACTGTCAGCGTCCTGCTCCTCCTCCAGCTCCCCCCCAGCTGTTCGGTCCAGGTCTTCGCTGTTCGGTCCAGGTCTGGGTCTTTGCTGTTCGGTCCAGGTCTTCGCTGTTCGGTCCAGGTCCGGGTCTTTGCTGTTCGGTCCAGGTCCGGGTCTTTGCTGTTCGGTCCAGGTCCAGGTCTTTGCTGTTCGGTCCAGGTCCGGGTCTTTGCTGTTCGGTCCAGGTCCGGGTCTTTGCTGTCTGGGTTCATTTCTCTCGTCTGTTTTGACAGAAACGTCGATGTTTTCATAAAAACCCAAAAGTTACTGCAGAAAACGTCTCCGTTTTAAAGTCAGTTTTCATGAAACTTTCAGGTAAAAATCCACTGAAAAGTCCTTGAAACGTTTCCTCCAGCTGTTGCATGATGGGTATTTTTCCAACCTCCCCCTGACAGTCTGGCCTTAAGGCTAATGCTAATGCTAGCTAGCTAGCGCGCATGGCAGCGTCGCCGATGCTCAGTGTCCGGCTGGAAAGCTGCTCTGAGGAAATCGGTTGAATTCGTTGTTCTGACCGGTCCACTTGGAGCCTCGTGTGGGCCAGTTTTGGCCCACGGACCTAATGTTTGTCCCCCTGATCAGATTCCACATGCCGTCTTATTGAAGCATCCAAGCGCCGTT
Source organism: Salarias fasciatus (assembly GCF_902148845.1). Classification (NCBI taxonomy): domain Eukaryota; kingdom Metazoa; phylum Chordata; class Actinopteri; order Blenniiformes; family Blenniidae; genus Salarias; species Salarias fasciatus. Next base: position 902,101 of record NC_043753.1, read on the forward strand.
GTGCCAATTCTGGATAATTATTCCATTTTCAAAGTCGGAGTTTTGAGGGAAAAGTTTCAGCCGCTGAAACAGACGTTTGACGAGCGCTCAGAGCAACGCCGCTGTTTTCCAGGGGGAGGTGAAGGTGGAGGAGCCCGGCAGCTGCTGCCCAGTCTGCAGGAAGCCGTTTCCAGGTTGGTACAGAAAACCACTTCCTTCATCCATTCATCCCTTCATCCATTCATCCCTTCATCCATTCTTCCCTTCATCATGTTGCCCGGTTTGGTTTGATGTTGTCTGCTGTGACGCTTCCAGCTGCTTCGCGTCCAGCTTTCCTTTCGTCCTCAGTGTCTCACATCTTGTAGCCGCCACCTGAGGCTCCGTTTACACGGAAACGCAACTTTTTAGAAACCGTTTCCGATTCGGAGTGTTGGTGACTGATCTGTGATCAGAGGCTCCTCCTCCTCCTCCTCCTCCTCCTCCTCCTCCTCCTCCCTCCTCTGGCGTCAGCGGTCAGTGGTCTTAATGTTGAGGCTGATGGTTCCCGTTTGGACGCTCACTCAGAAGAATCGGCGTCCTGATGGATTCCAGCGTTTTGCCGTGGAGGAGGAGGTCAGGAGCCGAGCGCCGCCGTTCCCAATTAGCGGCAGATTCGGTTCCTGCAGCCGCAGCGGAGCTTTGATCCGGAACGTTCCGCCGCTTCTCTTTCTGCTTTTTCCTTCAAATGCAAATCCTTAAACATTCCAGCTGCTCTTCATTAGCGTCCTTTGTCCTCCTCGCCCTCTGCCCCCCCCCCCCAAACCCCCACCCCCCACCCCCCACCCCCCACCACCAGAGGAGCCGGCGGCTGAGTGTCGTCGCTACGTCGAGGTCCGGAACATCACCAAGGGGGCCTGTCGGCTGGACAACGTGGAGGTCAGCTCCTGCAGGGGGCGCTGCCTGTCCAGGACCGACGTCATCCTGGAGGTACGACCAGGGCCACGCCCCCCCGACACCCTGCTGACCCCCCAACACCCCCCGACACCCCCCTAACACCCCCCGACACCCTGCTGACCCCCCAACACCCCCCGACACCCCCTGACCCCCCAACACCCCCCCGACACCCTGCTGACCCCCCAACACCCCAACACCCTCTTAACACCCCCTGACCCCCCAACACCCCCCCCAACACCCTCCCACACCCCACTGACCACCGACCCCCCCCCAGCAACATCCGAACCAAAACCCCCGCTGACACCCATCCGGACGTGTCGTCATGACAACGGCCCAAACACCGAATGACAACGAGCCGTTTGTCACAGTCAGCCGTCGATCAAACGGATCCAACCTGCAGAAAGTTACAGTAGAAACTCAAACAGCATCTGAGGCTCCGAGGTGTGACGGCGCGAAGCGGCGTCTGGACCGGGCGGCGGCGGCGGCGGCGGCGGCGGAAAACCTGAAGCTGCAAAGGCAGAGGGAGCAGTGAAGCAGCCGTGAAGACTGGAGCAGAAAGCTGCAGGAGAAACGCCGAATAGCTGCGACTGAAGTCCAGGAAACTCCGAACTCGGTGTTAAAGGCCGCAACGAAAAGCTGACAGGAAGTCTCAGAACAGGAGACGAGTGAAAAAACTGCAGCAAAATGTCCAAGAAGTTCAAACGCAAATAGAAAAGCAGCAGCAGAGAAATAAAACGCAGCTCGGCTCTAAAACACTCCGACGTCGGAGTTAAAGGCTGCAGCAAACCTGCAACGAGAGGAAAAACACTGCAGCAAAAACCCAGAAGCTGCAGAAGCTGGGAGGAGAAGGACTCCGAGACAGAGCGAACCCTGACCCTCCAACCCAGAGCAGAGCGGCGGCCTGGCAGTCAGTGCTGAGGGCAAACACACACCGGCGCCTGATCAGCTGCTGAGGGTCTCCGACCTCACCGTGACCTCGAGGTGACCTCTGACCTCCGAGTTGAACTCTGACCTCCTGATGTCGCAGGTGAACCCGGCTCCCAGCTGGCTGTGCTGCTCTGGACTGAGGAGGCCGTCACCCCCCCTCGCTCTCTCCTCCTCGCTCTCCTCGCTCTCCCCTCCTCGCTCTCCTCGCTCTCCCCCCCTCGCTCTCTCCTCCTC